>NW_006203495.1:77731-85896 GCF_000334495.1 Tupaia belangeri chinensis
TGGGGCCCTTGAGCCCTTGACCAAGCCTTTTGTGTCTTAGAAATGGAGGCGGCCGCAGCGGCACCTTCTGCGCTTGCGCTTCGGTCCTGGAGATGATCCGCTGCCACAATCTGGTGGACGTTTTCTTCGCTGCCAAAACCCTTCGGAACTACAAACCCAACATGGTGGAGACCATGGTAAGGGGCGCTCCCGTGGCCGGCCACATCTGGGCCACATGGCACCCACCCCCTTGCCCTGCGGCCACGGGGAGGGGCCGGCTCACAGCCCTCCCTCTCCCCAGGGTCAGTACCACTTCTGCTACGCCGTGGCCCTGGAGTACCTGGAGGGGCTGGAGGCCAGATAGCGGCCCTGGGTTGGCAGCCGCAGCTCTCAGGGCCAGGCCACGTCCAGGACTGGCCAGGAAGACCCGGGCCTCCAGCTCTGCGCCACAGCCTGGAGGAGCACTGCTGCGGACTCCGCCATCCAACTGCATCTGCTGCTGCGGGCGGGGCCTCTCTGTGTCCCATGGACAGGCTGTGAACCAGGGAGGAGCTTGGCAGGACTGCAGCCCAGCCGGGCCTCCCAGGGTCCTGCAGGCCTGCCCAGAGCCTGCTCCACCTGGCACGGGGACGGGTTCAGAAGGAGCAGCCCCGGGGGGCCCAGGCCAGGTCCCTGGACCGTAGCTCTAGGCAGACATGAGTGATGGCCTGCAGAGGGCCAGGCCAAGGCTCCCACCTGGCTTGGTCCCTCTGCATAAGGGTGGAGGGTGCACTCGGGCTTGGAACCCCATCACGATACCCCTGGCCCCCACGTGAGGGACCTGGGAGGCTGGACTCTGTCCTGACTTGCAGCGGGACACATCATCCTCCCAGGGCAACTGCAGTGCCCACCCCACCCCACTGCCCCTGTGGCCCTGGGGCATTCTGCTCACATCCCCCCTAACACGTGTGACCCTTCCCGACACGTGTTCTGAACCTCCCAGATGCGGGGCCTGCCCACCCCACGTGCCCATGAGGCTCCTCCCCTGCCTGACCTGGTGTTTGCCAAATGAGAACAAATGAAGTCGCCTCGGCCTGCTCTTCTCACGACGTGCCGGCCTTGCTGGACTGGCTCTGCTCAGCGTGGACAGTGACAATCTGCAAGGCTGACCAACAGTCCTGGGGCCGAGGCCCATGGCTTCTGGGCAGGCCGTCCCTGGGGCAGGGGCAGTGCTAGAACAGGGCTGGCTATGACCCCTAGGGCTCAGAGGATGGGGCATCTGGGGATGGAGGACCAGGGCTTTTTTTTGAGGTTTTTGCCATAGGGCAGAAGAGAGAGAAGAGGAAAGTGAGAAATCAGTCCCCAGGGGGGTGACCATGCCGCAATCCCTTCTCCTCCACTCTCCTCTCAGGGTTGTGGGTGTGCATGTGCCTGGTATGACTTTCAAGCTGATGGGTCTGGGATTTGAACCATGGAGTTGCCATATGGGATCCAGCGCCTCAACCTTCCACAGCACTGGCTGGCCTGCTTGTTATTTTTTTAATGGGTGGGTGTGGGAAGTTCTTTTTATTTTTTTGAGAGGTTTTTGCTATAGGGCGCGTGCGCTCGCCAGACAGACAGAGAGAGACAGAGACAGAAAGCGAGAAATCACCCCCCAGGGGGATGGCCATGCCGCAGTCCCTGCTCCTCCATTCTCCTCTCGGGATCTTGGGCACACACACATGCACCCGGCGTGAGTTTAAGCCACCGGGTCCGGGACTTGAACTGTGGTTGACTACATGGGAGTCCAGTGACATAGCCGTTATGCTAACTGCTGGTCCCGGAAGTTCTCTTTAAGATGGGGCTGGTCATACCCCCGCTGTGTGCCTCAATTCCCCATTGTAAACTGTAGCTACGACTACTGACCTACCTCGCAGGGGCTGTGGGGAGGTGTGAGCTGGTGTTTGTAAGCGCACTGTAAATAAATGTGCTCTGAATGCCACAGAGCAGCCCTGTGTGTGACCAGCCGGCCGGCCCGCTCGCCTGTCCTAGTCCCCAGTGCAGAGGGAGGAACCTGGGCTGGGGTCAGAGACCTGGGTTCTGGCTGGGCCTAGGTTTATTTCACTGATAAGTGGCACAGTGGTGTCAAGGGCATTTCTCATGGCCCTTCCACACCCAGCTGTCGCCTCTACGCAGACCTCTGCAGTCCCCAGGGCAGTCGCCCGCCCAACCCCTGAGACCCCAGAGTGGGAATCTCAGCAGATGCCCCCCCCCCCCCCCGTGGCCCCCCGCGGGGGGGCCCCGTGAGCCCTGGGCGAGGCAGCTGCCCTCTGGGTGCTTCTCCCTGTGAAGTGGGCAGCCTGTCAGCACTGGTGGGACGGGGCAGTGGCACGTGGTACCGGTGCTGAGAGGACTCTGCACACGGCAGAAACGGGAAGAGAGATGCAGCCCTGCTGGGGACAGCACACAGGCTTCCTCGGGCTGGGTGGAGGGACCCGAGCTACCTCTGGCTCTGCCACGCGCCTTCTGTGTGACCTTGGGCAACGCACTTCTGGTCTGGCCTCTGTCTCTGACGAGAGCTGCTCTGTGATGTACTGATGCTCATAACAGACGTCTGGTGTCCGTTTCTCCAGAGGACATAAATGACAAAGGTCGTTCTGATGACCCCGCAATCCAGCATCCTGTAATCTGAGTGAACATGTCACTGCATAGTCCTGGTGCCCTTCACCTCATTCTGTACACACCCGCAAGCCATACCTGCTGGGCCACAGACATGTGACACAGACTCTAGACAGTAGGAAGTGACGCTTTGACCAATAGAATTCGACAGGAGTGGCGGCCTGGGAGTTCTGGATCCCAGGTCTTAGGAGGCCCTGAGTTGTACCCCTGCCCCTGGAGCCTGCTCTTAAGGAAGGCCATCTAGCCTGCTGGATGGTGGGAGTGCACCTGGGGGAGGAACAGCTCCTCCCACGAGCAGACAGCAGCTGCCAGAACTGGGAATGCAGCTTCCAGCCCAACCAGCCTGTCGGGTGAGTACAGCCGTCTGAGCTACGAGGAATTGCCCAGCCAGCCTCCTCACCCAGGAAAGATAATAAATGGTTCTTTCTCTTAATGGGATCTTTGTTACGCACCAGAAGCTGACTGATACACATGCACTCTGGGCAGAGCTGATACGCTTTTCCTTTTCCTTTTTTTTTTTTTTTGAATTATTTAACTTTATTTATTTTAATTTGACCACAGAGGGACAGAGAGAGAGAGAGAGAAAGAGAAAGCAAGCCGCCGGGTCTGGGACACGAACCATGGTCAGCCGTGTGGGAGTCCACGCCACCTACCTGCCCCTGCGCTTTTCCCTTTTGTCTTACAAGGTGTTGAGCTCCAAGGCTTGCCATGGAGCTGGTGCTGGGCTTGGATGGCATGAGGTGGAGAGGAAGGAGGGTGTGAGGGCTGCCGCCTACCTGAGCAGTGGTCTGCGGAACCTTTCAGAGGAGCTGGGAGGAGGGCTGTGTATTGGGAGGAGCACCAGCTGCAGGACGGACAAGCCAAGTCCTCCCCTCCCCTCCCCACCCCAACGTCATACCTCTGGTGACTTCGCGCAGTCCTGCACCCCGAGGCTCTGCTTTAATCCCGAGATAAACTTGATGCGCCTGGCAGGATGGGTCTGAGTGTAGAGGCGGAGTGTTTAGGAAGAGCTGGCACAGCCACTGGTGATTTCTGTCAGCTGTGAAGTCCCTGCCTTCGCTCGGCACCTGCTGCTGTCATAGGCCGCACACCTTTACCCCCCCCCCCCCCCCCCCCCCCCAGCTCTCCACCCAGGGACTGCCACCCAATTTGGAATGAGGGGTGGGGGCTCACCATCACTTGGCCATCATGTGGCAGCACTGGGACATGAACCCACGTGTAGGCTCACATCAAAGCCTGGGGCTTCTCTGCTGTTCATGTGTGTGTGAGAGCGAGAGACTGAGGTTGGTTTTTGTCAGGTCCTTGCAATGTCGGGATCCCTGCTGAGCCTCCCAGCAGTGGGATAAAGGGGCTGCCACTCACTCACCCTGTTTTAGGGTTGGGGAGGCCAGATCCGGGCCTCTGTGGGACCCCAGCCTGCACCAAGGCCGCTGGGCCAGCCTGGGTGTTAACTGCACTGCTCTGCTTGGCTGGCTGTCTGTCTGGTGTCAAAAGCTCAAGGACACCCTTGGGGCCACCCCAGATGGGTGACCTGTGGCCTGGGCTTGGGTTTTCAAATGCTGTGAGATCAGAAAGGATGCTTGGACAGGTGGCCTGGAGCACAGGAAGAGAACAGTTCTGCTGGGCTCTGCCCAGGGCCTTGGCTGAGCAGGCACAGGGTGGAAGGCCCCCTGGGGGCCAGATCCTGACAGACAGGACCTCCAGTGCACAAACTGGACCTCCACAGCAGACAGGGCCTCGACTGCAGACAGGACCTCCACTGCACAGACGGGACCCCCACTGCACAGAGGGGACCTCCACTGCAGACGGGACCTCCACTGCAGACGAGACCTCCACTGCAGATGGGACTTCCACTACAGACGGGACCTCCACTGCACAGACAGGACCTCCACTGCACAGATGGGACCCCCACTGCACAGAGGGGACCTCCACTGCACAGACGGGATCTCCACTGCAGAGGGGACCTCCACTGCAGATGGGACTTCCGCTGCAGACGGGACCTCCACTGCACAGATGGGACCTCCACTTCACAGACGGGACCTCCACTGCAGAGGGGACCTCCACTGTAGCTGGGACCTCCACTGCACAGAGGGGACCTCCACTGTAGCCAGGACCTCCACTGCACAGAGGGCACCTCCACTGCACAGACTGGACCTCCACTGCACAGACTGGACCTCCACTGCAGAGGGGATCTCCACTGCACAGAGGGGACCCCCCACTGCAGATGGGCAGCACCTGCTACTGCCAGGACTAATTGTTGCATGGGTGACCATGAAGCTGGCTATAGGAGTGGCGAAGCAACCATGACTCCTCATGACCCTTCTGCCACCCCAATAGGTCATGTATTCCAGGTCCCCATGAGAAGCTGTGACCAGTGGAAGCTGAGGCCCTGCTGGGCCCTACTCAAGAGCAGGCCTGGCTCCTGCCATCGGCCCCGCCTCCCTCCCTGTGCCGGCCCCGATGGACAGGAGCTTGATGGGCTTGGCCTGGGCACCTGGCGGCTCAGGGCGATTGGAGTGGTGGTGTTGCAGAGACCAGGTCAGCGGGTGGGGTGAGGCTCGGTCCTGGGGTGTACAGTGAGGGCCTTGACGTGTGGCTGTGATGGAGCAGAGCTGTCTGCTCTCCAGGGACTCTGAGGATCATTGACTGTAGGCCGCAGACAGACTGGACCTCCACTGCAGAGGGGATCTCCACTGCACAGAGGGGACCCCCCACTGCAGATGGGCAGCACCTGCTACTGCCAGGACTAATTGTTGCATGGGTGACCATGAAGCTGGCTATAGGAGTGGCGAAGCAACCATGACTCCTCATGACCCTTCTGCCACCCCAATAGGTCATGTATTCCAGGTCCCCATGAGAAGCTGTGACCAGTGGAAGCTGAGGCCCTGCTGGGCCCTACTCAAGAGCAGGCCTGGCTCCTGCCATCGGCCCCGCCTCCCTCCCTGTGCCGGCCCCGATGGACAGGAGCTTGATGGGCTTGGCCTGGGCACCTGGCGGCTCAGGGCGATTGGAGTGGTGGTGTTGCAGAGACCAGGTCAGCGGGTGGGGTGAGGCTCGGTCCTGGGGTGTACAGTGAGGGCCTTGACGTGTGGCTGTGATGGAGCAGAGCTGTCTGCTCTCCAGGGACTCTGAGGATCATTGACTGTAGGCCGCAGTGAAGCCCGGGATGTAGGTTCAGTTGTGGTCCCTATGTTATGGATGAGGAGACTGAGGCTCCGGGAGCTTGAGCTCCATGCCCTGGTCAGAGCCCTCGAGTGTCCCATGAATAGCCGGGACCAGAGCAGCCCTTTGAGAATGACGGGCCGAGCTGCTCCCGCCAACACCCCTGCTCCACGTGGAAGAGCCAGCTCCTCGTCCCCAAGGCTGGCAGCCCGCGCTCCTGCTGCTCTGCTTCATCTCTGCTCTGCGGTGTGAGTTCTTTGCCGTCTCTGTGTGGCTACCTCTTGCTGGAGTCTGGGTCCCAGCTCCCAAGTCCCCTCCCTGAGAGGCCTGACTTGCATGCCCTGGAGTGGTCCCCGCTCTGCTGTCCTTGTCACTCAGCCTCCAGGTCTGCCCCTCGCTGCTTTCTCACTGACTAGCTGTTCATTTGTTGTCACTACCTCCCATGGGCAGAGCAGTGAGCCAGCGGGGGCCACACGGGTCTCGCGGGTCTTGTCCTGTGTCCTCCGGCCTGTTCCTGGGCATTCGTTGCATGAGTGGAGGTTGCAGAGCTGCTGCCTCAGAGCTGTGCGGCCCTGAAGGCCATGCTCTCAGCCCGCTTCAGCCCGCGGACGGCTGATGGCTCCCGGTCTGGTGGCCGGGCTCTAGTGCTGGCCTCCCTCTGCCACGCCGGGGCTTGGCCTCCCCATCTGTACAGAGAGACTCGGTGCTTTCTGGGAGCCTGTTCCAAGCAGGGCAGCGCTGGGCCCACATTGCTTGTGTTCTGTGCCCCAGTCACTGGCCTCGCCTCTGCTGTCTGAGCCTGGGCCAGTCTCGGGCCTGGGCTGGACCTCGGTCTGGGCCCGCACCCCTCCCTGGGCAGGTCCTCGGACTCAGTGGAGACGTCATTGCGGTCCTCCTGGAAATCCCAAGACATAGATCAGACCCAGCCTGTTCAATGTGAGAGACCCGCCTCAGAGAGGGGGGTAGAACCCTGCCAGTGGACTGCGGGGCGGCACTCATCATCCGCCCAGAAACCCTGGCGGATCTAAATCCGAATCACAGCAGCTGCTGGAATTCCTTTTCGGTGAACTGGTCCACCCTCCGGCTCTCTCGAGCCAGGACACGGCAGAGCTCCCAGACAGAGCCTGGCTGCTCCGTGTCCCCTGTGCCTGGGCGAGGCCAGCCGGCGCACCATCAGAGGTCTCAGTCTGCAGAGTTAGGGGAGCCAAGGAGCTGAGAAGCCTTTTCAGAAAAGTGGCCTGCAGCTCAGCCCCTCTCTGCACCTCCCGGGTGGAGCGCGGCCTGGTCTGGAGCCGGCCTGCTCACGCTGTGGGCGGGGCGGCCCCTTACTGGCTGTATTACGCAGCTGCGTTCTCTCTCCTTTTGAAGTTTGCTAGTGCACAGGTTCTTGCTCGAGAGAGCACGGTTCAGTGAGAGACTGCTCCCCGGGGGGTGGTCAAGCCACAGCCCCTTCTCCATGCTCTCGGGACTTTGGGCATGCCGCATGTTTTTCAAGCCGCCGGGTCTGGGACTTGAACTGTACAGTTGGCTATGTAGGATCTAGCTTCCGTAAACCTCCACACCACCCACTGGCCCTTTCTTTAATTTCAAGAGGGTGCGTACACTCACCAGAGAGAGACAGAGAGGGAGGAAGTGCCCCTCATGTGTGGTCACTGCAGTCCCTTCTCTGCCATTTCTCCCAAGATTCGGGGCATGCATGCACGTGCACCTGGTGTGTGTCAGGCTGCCAGGGCCAATATTCAAACCTCAGTCGGCCACGTGGGAGCTGGCTCCCTTCACAGCTAGGCTGTGGGGCTGGCTCTCGATCTTACTGAAAAGTTTATAGGGACCAGCAGTTGGCGTAATGGCTATGTCGCTGGACTCCCACGTAGTCAACCGTGGTTCGAGCCTGGACCTGTGGCTTAAACTCATGCTGGGCGCGTGTGCGTGTGTGCCCAAGATCCCGAGAGGAGAATGGAGGAGAAGGGATTGCGGCGTGACCATCCCCCCTGGGGGGTGATTTCTCACTTTTTGTCTCTCTGTCTCTCTGTCTTTCTGGTGAGCGCACGTACCCTATAGCAAAAATCTCTCAAAAAGAAAGAAAAAAAAAAAAACAAAAAAGAAAAGTTTACTTATTTATTTCTCTGAGAGAGATTGGGAGAGAGGGAGGGAGACCAGCCCCCAGGAGGTTTTGCCCTGCCTTCCACCCCAGTCTCACAGCCTGGACCATGAGCACATGTGTGCACGCGTGCCTGGCGTGCTCAGGTAGGCCTGGGACACTTGGCAAGGGGCTTATCTGCTTGGGCCCAGTCACGCGGCCTTCGTGTCCCTTCGGCCCCTACATTGGAGGGAGCTGGGGACAGTTCGCTCCCAGGGCTCCAGCCTGTGCAGGCCCCACCCCCCCCCAA
>NW_006203495.1:85922-92706 GCF_000334495.1 Tupaia belangeri chinensis
TTGTTCTCCACTTAATATATATCAACTATCATTACTATCAGTTAGCGTAATGGCTATGTCGCTGAACTCCCATGTAGCCTACTGTGGTTCGAGTTCCAGACCCAGTGGCTTAAACTCATGCTGGGCATGTGTGTATGCGTGCCCAAGATCCCTAGAGGAGAATGGAGGAGAAGGGATTGCGGTGTGACCATTCCCCCTGGAGGGTGATGTCTCACTTTCTGTCTCTCTGTCTCTCTTTGTCTTTCTGGCAAGCACACACACCCCATAGCAAAAACCTCTCTCAAAAAGAAAGAAAAAAAAAAAAAACAAAAAAGAAAAGTTTACTTATTTATTTCTCTGAGAGAGATTGGGAGAGAGGGAGTGAGACCAGCCCCCAGGAGGTTTTGCCCTGCCTTCCACCCCAGTCTCACAGCCTGGACCATGAGCACATGTGTGCACGCGTGCCTGGCGTGCTCAGGTAGGCCTGGGACACTTGGCAAGGGGCTTATCTGCTTGGGCCCAGTCACGCGGCCTTCGTGTCCCTTCGGCCCCTACATTGGAGGGAGCTGGGGACAGTTCGCTCCCAGGGCTCCAGCCTGTGCAGGCCCCACCCCCACCAAAGGCAGAGGGACTGTCACCCCACAGTCCCCAGTGGGCCCTCGGCACGTCCGCCCCGCTGCGTGTCTGATACCAGAGCCAGGCCCCGTGGCAGCTCTCTGCTGTGGGAGCACTGTTAGACGTGGCCAGCTGCAGTGCTCTGGGGGCGCTGTGCCAGGCAGCACGGGAGGGTGCTCCCCGGCCGAGAGCCAAGGCCCCATGCTGGCTGCCTCAGTGGCCCGTGTGGGTTAGCTCCAGGTGTCCCCTGTCCCCACCGGAAGTCGCTCCTGCAGCCCAGCCCTGCTCCCGTTTGGGGCTGGGCAGACCAGACCAGCCCACATTCCCGGCAGCCCCGAGCGGTCACTGCTCCGTCACCGCTCCACTTCAGTTCCAGTGTTGTGACTCGGTTCTCGTGGCCCAGTGGACTGGAGGTTCCTGAATGTCCATAGCACGTGGGTGCTGTGCGGGGTCTTGGGGAAGCCCACGGGCCAGTCGCAGGCAAGGCTCAGGGTTTCAAAGGCAGTGCACTTCCTCCTGCCACGCGGCTTCTCCCTTCGAGAGCTCCTCCCGGCCCGTGGTGCGTGGTGGGGCCCGGGTGTCTAACGAGAGGTCCTGCAGCGGCCACGCCCCGAGAATTCCTGAGGCTGGGCCGGTCAGCTGTGGCAGCGGGCTAGACTGTCAGTGAGAGTGCAGTGACGAGAACCCTCTGGCAGGTCTGCCATGAGCAGGTCTGAGTCAGCGGTTCGAGCTCTTGGGCAGCGCCTTCGCTTCCTCAGCCATGCCAGGGTTCCTGAGAGCCCCTGGGCTCCGGCTGGGAGTGGACCCGGGCCTGGTCTGTAGGCAGTGCTTCATGACGGAGTGCCCGCACTGCAGCGTGCCCCCACCAGACGGCCCGGGGCTGCAGTGCTGCAGGGGTGCGCTTTCGGTGGCAGGACCCCGAGCGTAGCGCTGGCTGCCCACTTCTGGCAGAAGCGTGGCTCTACGCAGATGAAAGTGATTTGGTTAGTGGCCAGGGACTTGGGGCCAGTAGGACTGGAATACTGGTGACAAGGCATTTGGACAAAAGGGTCGCGACTGGATTCTGAGTGAGCAGACACACGATGCGTCCGTGTAAATGCCCACCGTGACGCGTTTGCTGCAGGGAGGCTTCACTAGTCAGGTTGGCAGCAAACCGTGCTTTGTGGTCATCCGTCAACCTTGTCCCCGGCCGTCCCCGCACCTGTCCAGCGGGCCATGAATGAAGAGGCTGGAGCCGCAGGGATGGGGGTGTACCCGGGTTCCTCCTTGGGCACCACCATTGTGGGGTGCTCAGTGTTCCAACAGGGAGGACTGATGTGGGGTGGGCTGGTGGGAGAGACCGTAGGAGACGACGTGGACCTTCTGGCCAGTCTCAGACGCGGACAGCTGTGGCTCGCATGTTCTCTGTTATGTGTGCAGGCGCATGTGGACATGTGTCTTCTCTCTCTCCCACTGTTCACACCAAGCCCCCGGGGGCTACCTCGGCAGTTTCGGCTTCAGGAGACAGTACGGTGTGACTGCAGGATGGGGCGGCCCACGTGCGGCCAGCGGGGCCGCGGGGCTGTCGGAACACGTGTCTCCTCATTTTGAGGCAAGTGCAAGAACTGCTTGTTTGTACAAAGGAGAACGGCGTCTTGTCAGGCGGAAACGGTTTCTGTGTTAAAAGTGGAAGCCCAGATGTGTGTGGAAGGTACACGGAATCAGACTGGTCAGAGGCAGGGGCCCAGGTGGTTACCGCCTTCCTGTCTCCCCATTCCGAGGCCACCCTGCCTCCCTTGTTCGCCCGCTGGAGGACTCGGGAGCTGGGCCCTGTGCACAGCGCTTGGCAGGCGGGTGCAATGTGGGCGTCTGCCAGCAGAGGGCACTGGCGGGCTATCGCTAGGTGGGAGCTGCGGGGCCTTCTGGACCTGTCTTCCCTGGTGCAGCCATCAGGGGCCCGGAGCACTGCAGCCTCAGCTATGTGCTTCTTACAGAGCAGCCTCAGCCAGGTCCTCAGCCATCGCTGGGGCAGTGCATGTCCCCCACGGGCGGCATTCTGCTGTTCTTCATGTCTGCTCTTACCATTGGTATTGGGCCGCCAGGAAAGTCCCGATGCACGTTTACATAGAAAACCAGGAAAATTTGTCTTGACTTTCCCGACGACTTAATAGTGACCCCGCTTTGATTAATGAAACATTCTTTTTTAATTGTCAGAGGATGTGTACTGTCATCAGAGACAGAGGGAGAGAGGGAGAAGGAGGAAGTGCCATCCCAGTGGGGCATGGTCGTGCCTCAATTTCTTCTCCATTTCTCCATCCTGTTGGGGTTTCGGAGCATGCACACACATGCACCTGGTGTGTTTTTCAAGCCACTCGGGCCAGAATTTGAACCATGGTCAGTCATGTGGGATCCAGCTCCCTTAACCACTGATTATGCGGTTGGCTTCAATGATAAATTCTTTAAAAAAAAAAATTGCCAGAGGAGGGGACCAGCAGGTGGCGTAGTGGTTAAGGTGCTGGTCTCCCACATATCCTACCATGGTTCTAGTCCCGGATCCAGTGGCTTGAAACACATGCTGGTTATGTGTATGTGCGCATGCCCCAGATCCTGAGAGGAGAACAGAACAGGAGTGGCGGCATGGCTGTTCACCCACAGGGGAGGGGGACATTTCTCATTTTCTCTCTCTCTGTCTCTCTGGCAAGCACACGTACAAAAATCTTTCTCTAAAAAAATATCAGAGGGTATGTTCACTTGCTGATGTGTTGGGAGTAAGAGAACACCTTTGGGGGATGGCCACACGGCCATCACTTCTCCATTCTCTTCTCGGGGTGTTGGCATGCACACAAATGCTTAGGATATTTCAAGCCCCTGGCTCTGGGACTCGAACCGCACAATCGCCTGTGTGAGTTCCAGCTCGTGTAACCATCAGGCGAAGGACTGGTCCCTAGTGGACAATTCCTCACATGAAATCTCTCATGTGCTGCTAACTGGTGTCATCTGTCTTCTGAGGGGACCCCACCCCACGGCCCACCCTGCTGTCTGGCCCGCTCACTGTCCAGCCCCTCTCAGAGACATGGGCTCCCTCGGCTCTGCTCCCGCCCGCCTTCCCCTGGCCTCTATCCACCTTCAGTACTGCCCCGGTGCAGCACAGGCGGGGCCGTGGTGTCCTGCCAGCATGCCTCGCAGGAAGGGGCGTTTCACGAGGCGCGTGGTGTGGAAAGAGGCTGGAGCTTGGAATCGGGGTGCCTGCATCCCAGCCCAGCCTGGCCCCTAACTCGTGTGTTCACCCGTGGGGAAACTGAGGCGAGGTGGTGCCCCATAACGGTTCCCTCCGAGTTGCTCTAACAAGTGGCAGGGCTCGCTCCCCCCCCATCTCCATGGATGCAGTGACCCTCCTGGGATCGCTCCTCATCGCTGACTGGACAGGCCATGCCGTTACCCCAGTGACCACAGGGGTTCTCAGCTGGGACACTTGGTTAGCCCAGTGAGGTGTGCTGCTGGCCCTCGGGGCGGAGGCCAGGCCATGGCGGAGGCCAGGGCATGTTGGGATAGGCCCCAGCAGTGCACAGAGTGGCCACACGGCCCAGGATGGGGTCGCAGGATGGTCCCCTATGGAGTGCAGGCCAGCCTCGGCATCCCCTGGGTCCTCCCACAACTGGCCGTCAAGGCTGTTCGCATCTTCCCCCTTCTGGAGCCCCCCAGCAGGCACCCTCACCGTGAGCACCCCCTTCTCTCCCGGCTGTCCTCCGCAGGTGCCGGACCAAGACCTTCGCGGGACAGACGCTCCCTCCCTGACTGCGGCCTGCTGTGCCCATCCCTGGATCCATTTCTTCCTGCCTTTTGGGGAGGGAGGCAGCTCTCTGCTGTTTGTCGGCTCCCTAATCCCCCACCTAAGGCTTCCCTGCATAAACGCTACCCAAACTCCCCCACACTTAGCATGTGCGTGTGAGAGAGTGGGGGGCTGGCCTCCATAGGGTCTCTCCACACCCCAGCTCTCTGGCCCCAGACTTCTGGTGAGCTGGCGCAGACCCAGCCTGTCAGGTCAGCTTTAACCCCCTCCATTTAACCCCCTCGGGCTCGGCTTCAGCTTAGGCTGCAGCTGTGGCTTCTCTTCTCTACGTGCGCCATCCCAGCTGCCTGGTTAGCCTGCCCTGGCCAGCTTGCCTCCACCGTGAAGCCGGCCCGGCTTACAGCCACCCCAGGTGCTGTGTTACCCCACCCTGCCCATAGGTGCTTCTGAGCGTGCAGCAGCCCCTGCTGGGTGCCTGCACTCCTGCGCCTCGCACCCCCCTGCACCCCATACCCCTGCACACCCCGCACCCTCTGCACCCCCAACACACCAGAGAACCTGCTTGTCCGTGTGATGGGGACCGGCTGGAAGTGCAGGGCAGGAGGGGAGGAGTCGTGCCCTTGAACCTGTGGGGCCGGTGGAAAAAACCCCCTCCTGGGGACAGCTGTGGGGCATCCGCGCGTGGTCCTCAGAGGGTCCCCAGCAGGACAACCCCACCTTACCTGTGCTGCCACCGCTCCTTAAACCCTGCCTCGCTGACCTCCCTTCCTCACCTCGGTCACTCTTCTTCTCTCTGGGTCCCTGGGGCCCTCAGATCAGCCACCCACACCCGGCCCTTGTCTCGGCACCCACCTGGGACACGCCTGGCCCCGAGGGAGGACCCGATGCTGTACTGCACTTCCAGGGCAGGGTTCCTGTCTGGGCGACGAGCCACTGGCGGAGAGCAAGCCCTCCCCATGGGTGGCCCCGATGGGCGAATGGAGTGAGGGGGCAAGTGAGAGACCCCGCGAGCCCCCAGGGCGACTGCTGGGTGGTGGGTGTGTGGAGGGCTGTCTCACGGGTGTGGCCGTCCCCACGCCCTCCTTGCCCATCGGCCTGTCGCCTGTGGACCTTCACCCTCAGTGCCATCTGCTCCCGCAGCCATGAGGTTCCAGGTGGGGCCCTGACCGGCCTAATGCAGGCTGAGGGGCCCCAGCAGGACGCTGTCACGGTGCCGCATAGCTGGGTGCCACCTTCCAGCGGGGCTCGCCATGGAGCGGTGGCCTTCCCTGCCTGGCTCCAGGGCTCTTCTGAGCACTCGGAGCGGCCCCGGGGAGTGGCAGTTTTGGCAAGTCACCGTACTTGCCCAAACGTGGGCCTGGCTCCCCGCAGAGGGAGTCCCAAACTTGTCGGGAGGCCCAACCTGCACACAGGCGGTGGCGTCTGTCCGCGGTGCTGGAGGCCACGTAGCCGATCTTGAGCTGACCTGCATGCCCGGGGTCCCCAGGGACCAGAGGGCTAGGGGAGGGGTGAAGCAGCTGCCACCAGCCAAGCGGCCTTGACTCCAGGTCCCGCTTTGAAGCCCTTGGGTTGGGGACACAGCGAGCATTCCCAGAGTGCTGCAGAGGCTGTTCAGATGGGAACAGGCCGAGGAGAGGCGGCCCAGGCCACTCACTGAGTCAGGGGCAGGCCTGAAACTCCACGCCTGAGCACAGACGGCTCTCCTGCCTCCCCGAGTGCTGACGGCAGGCGGGAGGGGTCAGCCAGAGAGAAGCAGCAGCGCCCTGGCCGACTGCAGGCCGTCCTGTCCCGACACGCTGGGCTGAGGCCGGGCCTGGGGCTGATACAGATCTGCCTCACTGCTGCGTGGCCTCGGTTCCCTCGTCGACTTGACGTCCTGCTTCCCAGGATGCTGTACGGTCGCACAATGTCCAGAAGATTCTAGGGACACCGAGAGCGAACCTGGGGAAGGCAGTGCGGTTGCTGGCACACCGGCAGGTGCCGAGGCCGAGGCCAGCACAGGGATGACCAGGGTGGTCTCCTAGCCCGGGCGGTCTGGAGCCGGGGAGGGGCTCAGGGTGGGCGGTACGTCGGGCTCTGGACTTCTCCCTATAATGTGGGTCTCCCTGAGGCTGAATCCCGTTTGCTGTCCCAGCAAGCGTGGGGGGATCGCAGATCCCAGAGGCCCTGGCAGTGCCGAGCCCTGGGTTGGCGGAGGGCCGGAGCCGGCGTGAGTAAACTGGGGAGTGTGGTCCGTGTGCAGACACCCCTGGCGGCAGGGTCGGTGGGGCCGCGCTCGGGCTGCCGTCTGCAGTCACGCCGATTTCTCAGAGGTTTCCGTTTCCTCTTAGGGGAACCTGGGCAAAGGGCTGAGCCCACGCGTGGCCTGGAGTCATCCCGCGTGCACAGGAGCCGGAGTGGCGGGGGGGGGGGGGGGGGGGG
>NW_006203495.1:93404-95895 GCF_000334495.1 Tupaia belangeri chinensis
CCCGGGTGCTGACGGCGGGCGGGAGGGGTCAGCCAGAGAGAAGCAGCAGCGCCCTGGCCGACTGCAGGCCGTCCTGTCCCGACACGCTGGGCTGAGGCCGGGCCTGGGGCTGATACAGATCTGCCTCACTGCTGCGTGGCCTCGGTTCCCTCGTCGACTTGACGTCCTGCTTCCCAGGATGCTGTACGGTCGCACAATGTCCAGAAGATTCTAGGGACACCGAGAGCGAACCTGGGGAAGGCAGTGCGGTTGCTGGCACACCGGCAGGTGCCGAGGCCGAGGCCAGCACAGGGATGACCAGGGTGGTCTCCTAGCCCGGGCGGTCTGGAGCCGGGGAGGGGCTCAGGGTGGGCGGTACGTCGGGCTCTGGACTTCTCCCTATAATGTGGGTCTCCCTGAGGCTGAATCCCGTTTGCTGTCCCAGCAAGCGTGGGGGGATCGCAGATCCCAGAGGCCCTGGCAGTGCCGAGCCCTGGGTTGGCGGAGGGCCGGAGCCGGCGTGAGTAAACTGGGGAGTGTGGTCCGTGTGCAGACACCCCTGGCGGCAGGGTCGGTGGGGCCGCGCTCGGGCTGCCGTCTGCAGTCACGCCGATTTCTCAGAGGTTTCCGTTTCCTCTTAGGGGAACCTGGGCAAAGGGCTGAGCCCACGCGTGGCCTGGAGTCATCCCGCGTGCACAGGAGCCGGAGTGGCGGCCGGAGCAGGACGAGGCCCGTTCTCAGGAGGGGTGGCACGCCTGCGCCATGGAAGTGGACCGAGTGCCTGTTCCCGCGGGGGTCCGCACACGCCGGGAGGTCTGCGGTGCAGATGTGCCGCTCACACAGGAGGGGTGCCCGGAGACCAGGAGCTGCTCCCCGCTGGCCAGCCGCAGCCCGACCACTGAGGACCATGACTCAGGGCTGATGGGGCTGAATGGTCAGTGCTAGGCGGCAACTCAGCCATAGGCCACGCAGAAAGACACGGACATGGGCCGTGAGCAAATGATGTCACGTGTGAGAAGGGTGATGTGGGGCCAGTGGGTGGCGTGGTGGTTGGGACCCTGGACTCCCACATGGCGGACCACGGGTTGAGCCCCAGACCTGGTGGCTTGAAGATCATGCCAGGTGTGTGTGCATGTGTGCCCAAAACTCCAGGAGGAGAATGGAGGAGAAGGGACTGTGGCGTGGCCATCCCCCCAAGGGTGCTTTCTCACTTTCCCTCCCACTGTCTGGAGAGTGCACGCGCCCGATGGCAGATAAACAGTGGGTGCAGCCATGAGAGCAAGCGAGGGGGTAGTGATGGCACTGGGGGCATGGACACTTGGCCACGCCCGGGGCTGGCGTCCCGGAGCCAGTGGGGAGAAACAGCGCCCTGTCCCACGTGGGTGAACGGTGGGGTCTGGACTGCAGCCAGCCCCACTGAGGCCGAGGCTCCGACCACTGGCAGAGGTGGCTGGCACCATGTCTCAGGCCGGACCTTCCCAGGCCTCCGAGGCCCAGCACGACTGCGGATGGAGCCGTCTGGGACTGATGGGTGCAGACACCTGGGGTAGGGGACAGCTCTTCAGCACCGATGGGCCAGACAGGCAGTTTAGCTGGGACCTGCCTCGGGGCCAGGAGGCTGGCTGTGCTGACGGTGCGCTTTTCCGCATGCCCTCAGCCTTGCCGACACGGCACCTACCTCGCCCTGCCCATGGAGACCAGAGCTCCTAGCAGACGCCGTGGCCGTGACCGCAGGGCTGTGGGAGGGGACTGAACGGCCGGGATGTACATGGTTTGGGATGGAAATAAAATGCCAGTTCAGCGTCCTGGACTTCCCTTCTGAAGTGAGTTATGAGCTGCCAGTCATTGAGAACGAGGAATGCGTCACTGCCCGGTGTATTGCATGCAGACACGCACACATGTACGCGCACATGCACGGGCACAGGAGATCCCTGAGGCTATTGGCCTGCGTCAGGAGCCCTGCGTGGTCCTTAAGCAGGAAGCTTCAACCTCAGGGAACAGCTGCTCCAGACCCGTGGGCAGTACCATGACCCTCCCCCTGTCTTGCAGCCTTCCCTGCCTGGCTGAAGACTTTCCCGTGAGTGGGTGAGAGGCACTGGGGGGCCTACTCGCTCCCCGGCCCTCGGGGCCCCTCAGCTTTATGGGCTGAGTCTCCCCCCTTCAGCCAGCTTACAAGAAGTGGAGTGGGCCTGAACTCACCTCCAGTGCTTTGTCCTGGCTCAGCAGGGTCGGAGGCTCACCCTTTGACCCTGGAAGGAGGCCGAGGGCGGTCTGGAGCGGGCCCTGATGAGCCGGGCTTGGAGCCTGGCAGCCCTAAGCCGACAGAATGGAGGCCCTGTGCCTGTCTTCGGATCTCCCGGGCCCTGGGCACCCTGCTGCTGACCCCTGTGCTGTGACTTGGGATTCCAGATGCTCCGTTTTGGCTAAGTCCCCCATGCCACTGCCTGCCTGCCCTCCTTCTCCCTGGCCATGCTGCCGAGGAGGGCTTCTCGAGGAGGGGGCTTCACGGGGG
>NW_006203495.1:95988-96223 GCF_000334495.1 Tupaia belangeri chinensis
GGCCCCTGGGGCCCTCCCTGCCTCCGCACGCCTGCCATGCCCCCACTGATGCCCCTGGCTTGGGCCCTCTGACCCTCGGGCTCCCGGAGCCTGGGAAGGTTCCACCAGGAGGGACCCGGTCTGCGGCTCTGAGGGGAGCCGGCAGGCACAGGTCTGAGGCAGAGGAGTCCGTCAGGGCAGGGAGCCGGGACAGGAGGGGGCTTGGCTGGGGGGACCGGGGGGGGACAGCACAGCC
>NW_006203495.1:96393-97765 GCF_000334495.1 Tupaia belangeri chinensis
GGCGTGCTGTCACGCCCGAGCCCCTATGGCTGGAGCTCTGATCGGGGACAGGAGGGGGGAGGTCAGCAGGGCAGGGGGACATGAGGGAGGCACACACACATGCTCCTCGGAGACCTTCCTGGAACTTAACAGTGCAGACCACCTCCTTCACCCCATGAGGGTCCAGCTGGCCCTCCGTGTTGTGCAGATGGGGACCTGCCAGTGTCTCAGCTCCTGGCGCGGTGACTGCTGAGAGGAGGACATGGGAGTCCAGGCTGTCACAATGGCTGCCAGCGACTCCGTGCGGAAATGACAGCGGGGGCCGCCGGAGCCACGCAGGCTCAGGGGAGCTGCTGCCAGTGCGGGGAGAGCAGGTGTCCCCTGCATGGTGAGCTTGCCGGCCGGCCCGGGCTGTTCCTTCTGGGCCAGTTTACTAAGCAGTTTCCACTGCGTTCCGGGCATCCGCCATGGGGTTGGCCTCGGTCACAGCCCTCTGCTCCGCCGGGGAAAGCCCCAGAGCCACCATCATACATGCCGCGGCCGAGCCTTTGGGCAGCAGAGAAGGCGCCAGGGACAGCACAGCCCCTCACCCCCACCATCTCGTTTAGCCCTGGCTGGCACCCTGAGGCCGCAGGGTTCAATGCCTGTTTTTCAGGCAAGGCCGCCGAGGCCCTGAGAGGCGAGGCCTGCTGACCCAGACCCAGCTGGTGAGTGGCAGGCGTGATGTTTGGAGCCCATGTCCGTGAGGCTCTGGAACCCCGGCTCTGACCACCACCCTCAGCCTGGTGTCCTGGGTGCTGCCCATAGCCCACACCCTTGACACCTGTGTTGTTGTGGGGAGCTGAGGCTCAGAGACGTTCAGGAGTCACCCAAAGCCACACAGCTGGGAAGCTAGCGCCAGGACCCGGTCTGTCTGGCCCCTCTTCCCCATCTTATGGGGGCTGGCCCCCCCAGACACCTTGGTCACAGGTGGGTGCGGGACCAGGTGAGACGGAGCGTGAGGGGAATGCACAAAAATCAGCTCATGTGGGAACCAGCAGTTGGCGTAATGGCTATGTCGCTGGACTCCCACGTAGTCGACAGCGGTTCGCGTCCCGGACCCGGTGGCTTAAAGCTCACGCCAGGTGCGTGTGCGTGCGTGCCCAGGATCCCGAGAGGAGAATGGAGGAGAAGGGATTGCGGTGTGACCATCCCCCCTGGGGGGTGATTTCTCGCTTTCTGTCTCTATGTCTCTCTCTGTCTGTCTGGCGAGCGCACGTGCCCTATAGCGAAAACCTCTCCAAAAAAAAAAAAAAAATCAGCTCATGTCACATCTCCCCATTTGAAAGCCGGACTCTGCACCAGCACCGGAGAGGCCCCAAACGGCCTGGCCCTGCCACCCCCACCCTCTCCT
>NW_006203495.1:97776-108417 GCF_000334495.1 Tupaia belangeri chinensis
CCCTGCCCCCCTCTCCTGCCACCCCCACCCCTACCACCTGCTCCTGGAGTTCCTGGAACACCAGCTGCTCCCTCTTCCTGGAAGCCCCCCAGCCCCCCCTCCAGCTGCAGATAAAGGAGCTTTAACCACAGCAGCTGGCGGGGCTCACCTGCTCAGGCCGCTCCCACGACCTCCCTGCCCTTCGGTCAGCCTGAGTCTAGCTGCAGCCCGAGCGGCCCTGCCCGGCCTGGTCCTCGGGTTTCTGGCCTGGCTCCTGCCTGGCTGGGCGTCTGCACCAGGACGGCTGAGCTTCCTGCCGCAGGGCCTTTGCACGGCAGTTTCTGCCACCCGGAGTCTGCCCTTCCTCTGCCAGACCGGCCCCTCTGAGCCCTCTGGTCCCGGGGCACGTGCTCCCCGCAGGCCCCCTTCTCTCCCCCTTTGTGCGGTCTGGCCCTCCCACCGCACATCTCAGACACTCCCTGTCCGTCTTCGCTGGCCACGTGCTCCCTGAGGACAGAGTCCTGTGGCCCCGGGCCCAGCACGGCACAGGTGTGGGGGCAGGACTGCGAGTGTACGAATAAAGGCCCCAGCTGGGGCTTTGCCCTGAACGACACTGATGGGGAGTCAGGGTCCTTGGAGGGCCCCACAGGCACCTCCTCGCCAAGTGCCTTGTCCCTGCTGGCGAGGGACGGGTCCTCAAGGATGCAGTCACCATGGCTACCATCCCATTCCAGGACTATGTTAATTCCACTCCGTTCCTCTCATCACTTCTGCCCAGAAGATTACAACATTTTGACATCGTCAGGAGCCTGGGGACACGACCTTGCCACTGCACGGTCGGGTGGCCCCCTCCCCATGCCTGGAAAGGTCCCACCCCACAGGAAGCCGGCCTGTCCTTTGTGTGGGTAGAAGCCGCGGCGGGCCCCGCCGGGGTTAATAGGCCCTCATTGCAGTGCTGTGCACCGACGGGCTGGACGCACGGACTCACGGGTCGGCCCACCCCGGCGGCTCCCTGCTGACTGGCTCCCCTCGTGGTTGAGGAAGAGGCAGCTCCCTGGAGACGAGTACCTTCCTTAGGTCCCAGCCAGCCATGTTCTAAGGCTCCTGCCCCTCCTGGCAGCCTGCAGAGCCGGCCCCGGGCACCGCACAGCTGGCTCAGCTCGTCAAGCGTGGAGTGCTCAAATGCTAGAAAGACACGCCAGGGCTGTTGTGTGGCTGCCACGTATTTGTGACAGCTCAGCGGAGGCCAGCCACGCTGTGGGCTCAGCCAGAGTCCTTGGGGGCAGGTGAAGAGAGTTTGGCAAAGGAGCCCACGCGCACTGCAAGCACCCGCCCTTCCCAGCAGACGCCTGACCTGACACCCGCAAGGTGACAACAGCAGTCCTTGCCTGGTCGTGAGTCCCTGGTGACCTGGCCAGCCTGGCCGAGGGAAAGTGCAAGCACGTTTTCATGTAGTGATCTTCCCTACCTTTACTGAGGCATAGCTACAATAAGCCACTCCTATTTAAAGTGCACCAGTTGATGTTTTGGAAAAACCATTTTTATCGAGTTGTGATTGACGTACAATAAACTGTAACAGTGTACAATCGATGCGTTTTGACAGATTATACACCGTGAAACTCTTGCCACAGTCAGTATCAGCGTCACACCCCGGACTTCCTCCTACCCATTTGTAATCCCTCCCTCACACCATCTCCCCGCCCGCCAGGCAACCACTCCTCTGCTTGTTAGATCGTAGGGAATTCTCCGTGAATGGAACCAGACAGAACGTTCTCCATTTTTTGTCAATTTTTGTTTTTCAGTCTGCATATTTTTTTCCCAACAATTTCACGTATTTTAAAAAAATAACTTTTAGTTTTAGAGGTATAGAAAAGTTTTTAAAACAGTGCAGAGTTATAATTCATGTAGCTAACATACAATCCTCTGTTAAAGTGCACTGCTCAGTGGCTGTCGGTACTCTCACACCCATGTGTCACCATCACTCCATTCCCGTCATCTCAGCAGGGCGGGCTGCACCCTTTAGTCTCCATCCCCCCCTTCCTCCCCACAGCCCTAAGCAAACAACGGATCCCCTTCCTGTTCCCGCTGCTCTCCCGTGCTGGCCACTGCATAGAAACAGAGCCATTGCGCTGGGCCTTCCGCGACTGACCGCTCTCACTGGGCGTGTTTTCATGTAACGTGTCAGCACTCCGCTCCTTGGGATGGACGCGTGGTGCTCCACTGTGTGGATACAGCGCATTTCATTTACAGTTTTCGTCTTTTCTTTGTCACATGGTGAGCTGTAGTGATTGGTGTTGGAAAGTTAAACCAACCTTCCAGCCTCGAGAGGAGCCCCGTTTGTGGTGTCCCTGCATACATCACTCGATTGCATTCGCTCACTGCTGAGAGGTTTGAATCTGTGTCCACGTGGGATATGAGCCTGTAATCTACTCCAGAAGCAACTTTGGTGTTTGTGTTCGGGCAATGCTAACGTCACAGAAGGAAGTGAGACGCTTTCTCTCCTCTTCAGTTCTCCGGAGGAGCCCGTGGGGAGCTGGTGTCATTTCTTCCGTAGCTGCTCCGTAGTATATGCTTCCTGGAAGTCGCCAGTGGTCTCGGGGGCCTGGGAGCGCACTTAAGGAAACAGTTTAACTGCACGTTCAATGTCCTCCGTACGCAGGGGAGGAAGCTGTGGGGGTGACCTGTTTCTCTGTGCCTTTGCAGAGGTGGTCTGCCTCACAGCTCGCTGAGCTCGTTGGCGTGACGTCGCTCGTAATACTTCCTTACCACCCTCCTAATTAGTTCTAATTCCCTGGGGTCTGTAATGGTGCCCGGCTTCTCCCCGATATTGGTGACTTGCGTCTGATCCACTGAATACTTGCCTGATCAGTTTACCTATTTTCTCAAACAACTGGATTTGGGATTCACCGAGTCGCCTTTAGCCTTTTCCTTTCCTTGACTTTTGCTGTCTGTATGATTTCTTTCTTCTGCTCACTGTGGGCTGCGTTCGCGCCTCTGTTTCCTGAAGGTGCGTGCTGAGATCATTACCCTGAGGCCTCTTTCTCTGCGATGTGGCCGCCCACTCCATGGACCGTTCTCTAAGAACCGCTTCAATGGCACGCCACAGGCACCGCGCCCTGGGCACTCGATCCGTTCCTTTTAAACACTTTCCGATTTCTCTTTGATTTCCTCATTAACTCGTGGGTTATTTAGAAGTGTGCCATTTGGTCTCCGAATGTTTGGGCATTTTCCAGAGCTTGTTCTGTTACTGAGTCCTAACTGAACCTCACTGTAGTCAGATGTGCCGCATGCACTGCATGGCTGAAATCTTTTTAAATTTTGTGATAGTCTTGCAGCCCAGAACATGGTCTAAATGTATTCAATATGCAGTGGAGACAGTGCGTGCCGCTTATCCGAGCAGTTCTCCACAGACGTTGTGTAGGTCATGCTGTCGGCAGGGCTGTGCAGGCTGCGCAGGTGCGGTCTTGTTTATTTCTGCTTACTTGTTCTATTAACAATTGGGCCGGCCAGTGGCGTGGTGGTTAAGGTGGCTGGATCCCACATGGCTCAGTGGGTTGAGGCCCTAGACCTGGTGGCTTGAAAAACATGCTGGGGGAACCAGCAATTAGTGTAATGGCCATGTCTCTGGACTCCCACGTAGTCGACCGCGGTTCGCGTCCCAGACCTGGTGGCTTAAACTCACGCCGGGCACGTGTGCGTGCGTGCCCAAGATCCCGAGAGGAGAGTGGAGGAGAAGGGATTGTGGCGTGGCCATCCCCCCTGGGGGGGGATTTCTCCCTTTCTTTCTCTCTGGCTCGTGGCGAGTGCATGCGCCCTATAGCAAAAACCTCTCAAAAAACGAAACAAAACAAAAACAAAACAAAACAAAAAAAACACGCTGGGCATGTGTGTGTGTGCATGCCCAAGATCCTGAGAGGAGAGCGGAGGAGAAGGGATTGTGGCGTGGCCATCCCCCCGGGAGGTGATTTCTCACTTCCTTTCTCCCTCGGTCTGTCTCTCTCTAGCAAATGCTCACGCCCTAGAGCAAACCTTGAAGAAATGATTGCATCCGGGGATTGCAGTTTACAGCTTGAATGGTACGTTTGTTTATTCCCTTAGAATTTTTCTTAAGATGAGTCTTTCCAATTTTACTATGTATAAATAAGAACGACAATCTTTAAATAAAATACTTAGTTCTAAACATACAGAGAGAGAAATCACACCAGCCTGAAAACGTTTTAGCCAATTCCTAGTCAAAGTCACACAAAACTACCTTCTAAGGAAAACTGACCAGTGAATCAGTGAGGTTTGTGCCATCAGCTATAAAGAATTAAACTCAGGGGACCAGCAGGGGGCGTGGTGGTTAAGGCGCTGGACACTCCCACATGGCTGACTAGGGTTCGAGTCTTGAATCTGGTGGCTTGCTTTCTCACTTTCTCTCTCTTTCACTCTCACTCTCTGTCTCTCTCTGGTGAAATTAAAAAATAAATGAATGAATAAATAAAATAAAATAAAATAAATATTTAAAAAAAAGAATTAAACTTAAACACAGTCACTCTTTCTTCTAAGGCCACATAGTCTCCCCTCAGGAGCAGCGTGAGCACTGCATGGTGGCCTCGCCCCTAACGGGAAGTCGGGCTTAGTCCCAGTGCACTGCAGTAGCCTAGCTGCAGAGCCTTAGGAAATGAGCTGTAGATCAAAGAATTTACTACGGTCGAGACTTTGTCTTGGGGTGAAAGGCAACGCAGGTCCTTACCGCTGTAAATGAAGCCTGTCCGCCGCAACCAGTCGACACTTCCATTCAGAGACGTTTCTTGACACCAGATTCCTCTTCAGAGACACTGCACTCACTTTCTTCCTAATCGTCTCTGTCACCACATCTTCGACATCGTCCTTCGCTGCTATCAGTTTTCCACCTTCGCAGGCACATGTAACAGGGTTCTCAGGAGGGACAACACAAACATCGTAATCTGCTGGAGTCAGACATCGAACTTCTGAGTAAACCCGATCCCTAAACCCTGGGAAAAGGAAATTCAGTCCCGTCAAAACAATGTTCCTAAGAAAATGAGATTGCATTTCTTCAGGAAAGTTCCGAATTGATAGACAATAGCTTCTGGAACTCCCATTTCTTGAATTCCTGTATCAGAAGGATTAAAGAGTATTTCTGGAACAGCAAATCTCTCGTAGGCCAGACGAAGAATTTGCTCTCCAGATTTGTATTTTCCACTCAATACCATCCCTTCCCTTGGCTTCCAAAAGCCCTTTTTAATTGCACTGAATTCAGGCGAAACATATCCGTCATGACTGTATTTTCTCGTCTTTCAACTTCGCAATATCCGTATCTGTAAAAAGCCCGAGATAAATGGCACACGTCTTCTTCAGCTGATCAATCACACGCATTTCACCCGTTACATGCAGCCGCCTGGCAGATATGACCCCGTTAGATGTGTGGTTAGGGGTTCTCCTCCCACATTTATCCGAATGATTGCTTCCTTTTTCTTTTTACTTCCACAACACGGAACTCCATGTGTACAGGAATACCCGCCCCCTACGACGAAAAAACGAAACAAAACAAAAACAAAACAAAACAAAAAAAACACGCTGGGCATGTGTGTGTGTGCATGCCCAAGATCCTGAGAGGAGAGCGGAGGAGAAGGGATTGTGGCGTGGCCATCCCCCCGGGAGGTGATTTCTCACTTCCTTTCTCCCTCGGTCTGTCTCTCTCTAGCAAATGCTCACGCCCTAGAGCAAACCTTGAAGAAATGATTGCATCCGGGGATTGCAGTTTACAGCTTGAATGGTACGTTTGTTTATTCCCTTAGAATTTTTCTTAAGATGAGTCTTTCCAATTTTACTATGTATAAATAAGAACGACAATCTTTAAATAAAATACTTAGTTCTAAACATACAGAGAGAGAAATCACACCAGCCTGAAAACGTTTTAGCCAATTCCTAGTCAAAGTCACACAAAACTACCTTCTAAGGAAAACTGACCAGTGAATCAGTGAGGTTTGTGCCATCAGCTATAAAGAATTAAACTCAGGGGACCAGCAGGGGGCGTGGTGGTTAAGGCGCTGGACACTCCCACATGGCTGACTAGGGTTCGAGTCTTGAATCTGGTGGCTTGCTTTCTCACTTTCTCTCTCTTTCACTCTCACTCTCTGTCTCTCTCTGGTGAAATTAAAAAATAAATGAATGAATAAATAAAATAAAATAAAATAAATATTTAAAAAAAAGAATTAAACTTAAACACAGTCACTCTTTCTTCTAAGGCCACATAGTCTCCCCTCAGGAGCAGCGTGAGCACTGCATGGTGGCCTCGCCCCTAACGGGAAGTCGGGCTTAGTCCCAGTGCACTGCAGTAGCCTAGCTGCAGAGCCTTAGGAAATGAGCTGTAGATCAAAGAATTTACTACGGTCGAGACTTTGTCTTGGGGTGAAAGGCAACGCAGGTCCTTACCGCTGTAAATGAAGCCTGTCCGCCGCAACCAGTCGACACTTCCATTCAGAGACGTTTCTTGACACCAGATTCCTCTTCAGAGACACTGCACTCACTTTCTTCCTAATCGTCTCTGTCACCACATCTTCGACATCGTCCTTCGCTGCTATCAGTTTTCCACCTTCGCAGGCACATGTAACAGGGTTCTCAGGAGGGACAACACAAACATCGTAATCTGCTGGAGTCAGACATCGAACTTCTGAGTAAACCCGATCCCTAAACCCTGGGAAAAGGAAATTCAGTCCCGTCAAAACAATGTTCCTAAGAAAATGAGATTGCATTTCTTCAGGAAAGTTCCGAATTGATAGACAATAGCTTCTGGAACTCCCATTTCTTGAATTCCTGTATCAGAAGGATTAAAGAGTATTTCTGGAACAGCAAATCTCTCGTAGGCCAGACGAAGAATTTGCTCTCCAGATTTGTATTTTCCACTCAATACCATCCCTTCCCTTGGCTTCCAAAAGCCCTTTTTAATTGCACTGAATTCAGGCGAAACATATCCGTCATGACTGTATTTTCTCGTCTTTCAACTTCGCAATATCCGTATCTGTAAAAAGCCCGAGATAAATGGCACACGTCTTCTTCAGCTGATCAATCACACGCATTTCACCCGTTACATGCAGCCGCCTGGCAGATATGACCCCGTTAGATGTGTGGTTAGGGGTTCTCCTCCCACATTTATCCGAATGATTGCTTCCTTTTTCTTTTTACTTCCACAACACGGAACTCCATGTGTACAGGAATACCCGCCCCCTACGACGATCCAGCATGGCCCAGCCAGCTGGCTGGGGGTCCCTGTGTGCACTGCGAGTCCGGCCCTTACTCCTCATACTGCCTGGAACCGGTACTCTTCCAAGGGAGTCTCACTCATTGATTCCCGAATTGAAGTGAAAATACGGTTCTGTGATAACAACGTTAGAATCTAAAACCCGCCTGATGCATTCCCAAAATGGTAAGCCCAAACTTGCCTTTGAACATCGCAATGAACCAACTAGCCCTTTTGAAAAGGAAGGACGAAAAGAGTCCACAGGGGTCTTCTATTTCATCTATCTGCTTGGCAGCCCCAATTTTAAGCCTTGCTGTTTGGGAGCTGAACTGACTGGACTAGCTGAGCCACTTTCTGGCTGTACCTTGGCGCTGCAGGCTCCGTTACCCAGCATGGGGTCGTCATCCCACCACCGCGCCGCCCTCTTCGAGGTCTCTGTATCTATTATTCTGCTTTAAAGTCCGTGGAGTGAGTAATGGTTTACCCTCTTCTGTTCTTTTTACTCCTTAAGTTTGTTTATTTCTCAGGCGAGAGGGGGCACTCCAACCAGGTTCTCACAACTCGACTCACCCCAGCGTCAGCCTGCAGGTGCTGGGCACACACGCGTGTTGCTATGTGCACAGGGAGACCGCAGCATGGAGCTCGGGGCTCTTCCCAAGGCCTCGGCATTGTGGCTGTTTTCCTCTTGGGCACACTGGAGGGGACGCACACAGACCCCTCTGAGAGCCGGCTTTCAGAGGTGCTGGGTCTCGCTGTCGGTCCCCGTCTGCAGCCTGGCTGATTCGCGCTCGCTGCTTTCCTCCTCCTGCTCCTTAGAATTCGCTTGTTTCCTCTGGTTTTTCAAGGAGGTCCTAGCTCCGTCAGAACCCTGGAGGGTGGGTGCTCCGACCGTCCTAGCTCCTTCAGAACCCTGGAGGGTGGGTGCTCTGACCATCAACTCCAGCACAAGCCTTGAAGGAGGGTGCCCTGACCATCTTAGCTCCATCAAGACCATGGAAGGAGGGTGCTCTGAGCATCGTAGCCCTCATCACAACACTGTTAGGTGGGCGCTCTGACCATCTTAGCCCTCATCACGACGCCGTGGGGTGGATGTTCTGACCGTCTTAGCCCTCATCACGACGCCGTGAGGTGGATGTTCTGACCGTCTTAGCCCTCATCACGGCCCTGGAAGGTGGGTGCTTTCTCCGCCTTAGCTGTATCACGACCCTGGACGTTGGCTGCCTTGACCGTCTTAGCTCCATCACAGCCCTGGAAGGGGCGGGCTCTGACTGCCTCAGTCCATAATAACCTTGTAAGGTGGGTGCGCAGACCTTATCTCCTCAGCACCCTGGAAGGTAGGTGCTCTGACCATCGTAGTGCTCAGCACAGCCCTGGAAGATGGGTGCTCTGACCACCTTAGCTCTATAAGAACCCTGAAAGGTGGGTGCTCGGGCCGTCCTAGCACCAGCACAACCCAAGATGGTGGGTGCTCTGACCACCTGAGTGCTCATTACAACCCTAAAAGATGCGTGCTCTGACCATCTTAGCTCCATCGCAACCCAGGAATTGGGTTCTCCAATCATCTTAGCTCCATCGCGGCCCTCGGAGGTGGCTGCTCTGTCCCCTCAGCTCTCACCACAATCCTGTAGGTCGGTGCTCTGACCGTCTTAGCTCCATCATAACTCTGGAAGGTGTCTGCTCTGATTGTTTTAATTTTCCTCACAACCCTGGGAGGTGGGTGCTCTGACTGTCTTAGCTTCTTCACAACTCTCTAACTGGACGTTTTTGTTTGTTTGTTTGTTTTTTAGAGGTTTTCTTTATAGGGCGTGTATGCTCGCCAGACAGACAGAGAGAGACAGAGAGACAGAAAGCGAGAAATCACCTCCCAGGGGGGATGGTCACGCTGCAATCCCCTCTCCTCCGTTCTCCTCTCGGGATCTTGGGCACGCACGCACAAGCGCCCGGCGTGAGTTTTAAGCCATCGGGTCCAGGACACAAACCGCGGTCGACTACGTGGGAGTCCAGTGACATAGCCATTACGCTAACGGCTGGTTCCCTCTAATTGGAAGTTTTGACCTTCTTATCTCTATCACAACCCTGTAAGTTGGGTGCTCAAACTGTCTTAGTTCCATCACAAACCTGGACAGTGGGGACTCTGACTGTCTTAGCTTTCAGCACAACCCTGGAGGGTGGGTGCTCTCACTGTCTTAGCTCCGTCAGAACCCTGGAGGGTGGGTGTTCTCACCATCTTAGCTCCGTCAGAACCCTGGAGGGTGGGTGCTCTGCCTTGCCATCCTCACTACGGGACACAGCAATCAATGTGCAGAGGTTATATGAGACCGGGCTTGCTCCATCAGTAAGTGGACTATCCAGGATTTGAATGAGTTGCTCGGCTTCAGAGCGTTTGCCCTCACTCCTGATCACAATGTGCACTGTGAAGAGCAAATTATCTGTAGCATGTAGACAATTCCAGTCAGAAGGCAAGCCAAGAGTGGCCCCAGCATACGGGACAGCAGCACACTGGCTCTCGGAGCTCTCCGTGGTGCTGAACCAGCTCTGTGCGGCCTCAAGTATTGGCTGCCGTGCCTTGGTGACTCTCCTGGAAGCTGGCCCCTTGCCTCTGGCTACTTTTGATTTCATCTTCATGTTCTCACTTGACATCAGTTCACTGTTTTCCCATGAGCTGCCCCTGCATGGCTCTGGACCAACAGCGCTATTACCAGGTCATGTCTGTATTGACCAATTCTCTTAATCAAATCTACCCATTTCTGAGCTCAAAAAGAGGAGAAGAGAGGGCCTGGCAGGTGGCGTGGTGGTTAAGGTGCTGGACTTCATCATGGCCTACTGTGGTTCAAGTTCCAGACCTAGCCGCCCCAAAATCACACTTGGCACATGTGCCTGTGTGCCCAAAACTCCAAGAGGAGAATGGAAGAGAAAGGATTGTGATATGGGCATCCCCCAGGGGAGTTATTTTTCACTTTCCCTCTCTCTATATCTTTCTCTGTCTGTGAGCACATGTGCCCTGTGGCAGAAAAATATCTTAAAACAAAGAAGAAGAAGAAAAGAAGAATAAGGAGGAAAAGGAGGAGAAGGAGGAGGGAGAGGAGAAGGAGGAGGAGAAGAAGGAGGAGAAGGAGAAGGAGAAAGAGAAGGAGGAGGGGAAGGAGAAGGAGGGGAAGGAGAAGGAGGGGAAGGAGAAGGAGGGGAAGGAGAAGGAGGGGAAGGAGAAGGAGGAGAAGGAGAAGGAGTAGAAGGAGAAGAAGGAGAAGGAGAAGGAGAAGGAGGAAGAGAAGGAGGAGAAGTAGAAGGAGGAGAAGGAGGAGAAGGAGAAGGAGGAAGAGAAGGAGGAGGGGAAGGAGAAGGAGGGGAAGGAGAAGGAGGGGAAGGAGAAGGAGGAGGAGAAGAAGGAGGAGAAGGAGAAGGAGGAAGAGAAGGAGGAG
>NW_006203495.1:109036-113324 GCF_000334495.1 Tupaia belangeri chinensis
AGGAGAAGGAGGAAGAGAAGGAGGAGAAGGAGGAAGAGAAGGAGGAGAAGGAGGAAGAGAAGGAGAAGGAGGAGAAGGAGAAGGAGGAGAAGGAGAAGGAGGAGGAGGATGCCGGGGTCCAGCCTCGGCGCGGGTGGGTTGACTCATCGGAGGTGATGCTGGAAAGGAAGACTAAGGTCTCGGTGCCTTTTCGTGCATATCCTCAGCCAGACACCCCCAGAGATCACTCTCTGAGGAGTGACAACTGCTAGGAATCATCGTGCCTTTTTATTGAAAATGCGATACATGCAAGTAAACGGGTGAGGGGCTACGTGTTCTAATTATCAATTCATAAAGTTTTAGCAATAGAGATCAAGGATTCTATTTAGGGTTTGATTAAGGGCAGGTCTATTAATCATCAATACAATTCAACAATAGATTGATGTAAGCAGGCTTTTGGGAACTTCTGTTCTGGGAGCGTGGTTTCGGAGAACAGCTCCAGCAGGCAGAGTTAATTATCAGCCAGTACTTGGCGGCAGCTGTCTTGCGGTCACTGGTTGCGTTGCTAGAAAATAAAATCTCAAGTACAGATATTAGTTCTTATGGATCTCAATAAAGAATGATATTTATATAATTCTATAGAGATCTAAAATTTATTTAAAGGAATCCTAATATATTTACCTACCCTGAAGGAGTGAAGTTATTATTCACTTGGTAAGGGCAGGGACAGTTTTTTCAACTGGCGGTAAAGTGGCTAATAAGTTAATGAAAAACTTCAAAATGGGTTTATGGTGTTGTGGATACACCTGTGTAACCTATGGCAGAGTGGTTGGGGGACTTGGGAAATCTTACCATACAGATGTATGGGAGAACTACATAATTCTTTTATAGTAGTATATCGGGGAGTCAGAGGGGGGGTCACTTCCCAGCAAGGCTATTGCAGTTTCCGGAGCGTATTGACCCAAGCTTTGTTCCTAGGTTGGGGGGTGTACAGTAGCAGTCTTGCCAATGTACTGAACCGACCAAAATTATGCTCAAAGGTTGGGGGGCTCAGACAGATCCTGGAGCCCTGCTGGGTTGGACTCCTCCAGAAGGAGAAGAAGGAGGAGGATGGGGAGGGGAGGAGAAGGAGGAGATGGGGGAGGGGAGAAGGAGAAGGCGGAAAAGGAGGAGAAGGAGGAGGAGGATGAGGAGGCAGAGGAGAAGGAGGAGGAGGAGGAGGAGAAGGAGGAGAAGGAAGAGGAGGAGGAGAAGGAGGAGGAGGAGAAGGAGGAGGAGGAGAAGGAGGAGGAGGAGAAGGAGGAGGAGGAGAAGGAGGAGGAGGAGAAGGAGGAGGAGGAGAAGGAGGAGGAGGAGAAGGAGGAGGAGGAGAAGGAGGAGGAGGAGAAGGAGGAGGAGGAGAAGGAGGAGGAGGAGAAGGAGGAGGAGGAGAAGGAGGAGGAGGAGAAGGAGGAGGAGGAGAAGGAGGAGGAGGAGAAGGAGGAGGAGGAGAAGGAGGAGGAGGAGAAGGAGGAGGAGGAGAAGGAGGAGGAGGAGAAGGAGGAGGAGGAGAAGGAGGAGGAGGAGAAGGAGGAGGAGGAGAAGGAGGAGGAGGAGAAGGAGGAGGAGGAGAAGGAGGAGGAGGAGAAGGAGGAGGAGGAGAAGGAGGAGGAGGAGAAGGAGGAGGAGGAGAAGGAGGAGGAGGAGAAGGAGGAGGAGGAGAAGGAGGAGGAGGAGAAGGAGGAGGAGGAGAAGGAGGAGGAGGAGAAGGAGGAGGAGGAGAAGGAGGAGGAGGAGAAGGAGGAGGAGGAGAAGGAGGAGGAGGAGAAGGAGGAGGAGGAGAAGGAGGAGGAGGAGAAGGAGGAGGAGGAGAAGGAGGAGGAGGAGAAGGAGGAGGAGGAGAAGGAGGAGGAGGAGAAGGAGGAGGAGGAGAAGGAGGAGGAGGAGAAGGAGGAGGAGGAGAAGGAGGAGGAGGAGAAGGAGGAGGAGGAGAAGGAGGAGGAGGAGAAGGAGGAGGAGGAGAAGGAGGAGGAGGAGAAGGAGGAGGAGGAGAAGGAGGAGGAGGAGAAGGAGGAGGAGGAGAAGGAGGAGGAGGAGAAGGAGGAGGAGGAGAAGGAGGAGGAGGAGAAGGAGGAGGAGGAGAAGGAGGAGGAGGAGAAGGAGGAGGAGGAGAAGGAGGAGGAGGAGAAGGAGGAGGAGGAGAAGGAGGAGGAGGAGAAGGAGGAGGAGGAGAAGGAGGAGGAGGAGAAGGAGGAGGAGGAGAAGGAGGAGGAGGAGAAGGAGGAGGAGGAGAAGGAGGAGGAGGAGAAGGAGGAGGAGGAGAAGGAGGAGGAGGAGAAGGAGGAGGAGGAGAAGGAGGAGGAGGAGAAGGAGGAGGAGGAGAAGGAGGAGGAGGAGAAGGAGGAGGAGGAGAAGGAGGAGGAGGAGAAGGAGGAGGAGGAGAAGGAGGAGGAGGAGAAGGAGGAGGAGGAGAAGGAGGAGGAGGAGAAGGAGGAGGAGGAGAAGGAGGAGGAGGAGAAGGAGGAGGAGGAGAAGGAGGAGGAGGAGAAGGAGGAGGAGGAGAAGGAGGAGGAGGAGAAGGAGGAGGAGGAGAAGGAGGAGGAGGAGAAGGAGGAGGAGGAGAAGGAGGAGGAGGAGAAGGAGGAGGAGGAGAAGGAGGAGGAGGAGAAGGAGGAGGAGGAGAAGGAGGAGGAGGAGAAGGAGGAGGAGGAGAAGGAGGAGGAGGAGAAGGAGGAGGAGGAGAAGGAGGAGGAGGAGAAGGAGGAGGAGGAGAAGGAGGAGGAGGAGGAGAAGGAGAAGGAGAAAAGAGAAAACACAGTCCGTGTCCCCAAGGAGCTGCAGTCCCCTGGGGAGATGAGACAGGCCAGGACCCAGTAGATAGAGCCCGAAGGTCTCAGCACACACGAGGCCCTCAGGAACCACTGCAATGCCAGCTCTCGCTTCTAACAGCACCTGCGTGCCTGCAGTCCTCTGGACAGACGCCATGCCCGCAACCTCTGGGCAGCATCCGTGTGACTTTCTGAGTGGAGTGAGAAACAGGTGGTGTCACTAAGTACGCCTGAGGGTGGGGAGGGCCGGCCAGGGCCTATCGCCTTTGTCGGGAGATTTTGACCTGAAGGCCATGTCCTGGAACTGTGTTAAATGAGGACCTGACATGACCAGGTGTACATTTTAGGGGAAATGCTGGAGGCCAGGAGGCCATAGGGAAGGCGGAGGAAGGCCCAGATGGGACCGGTGGCAGCAGACCAAGGAGTGAGGCAGTCCCTGTCTGTCTCAGGCTCCTGCCCAGTACCCAGCATGCTCTAGGTCTCTTTGGAATGTTCTTGCTTATCTGTCCCTCCCAGTGCCATGCCAGTGACCAGGAGACCTGGCCCAGAGGAGTACCGGGCGGAGGTGAAGGTGGGAGGGCTGCGGTGGGGAGTGGGCAGCCGTGTGGGCAGAGGTCTGGCACACAGGAAGCTCAGGGTGTGGAAACCGAGGAGGAGCCCAGGGGCTGGGCTAGCGATCAGGCAGGCCTGGGGCTCAGGCGACGAGAGCCTGAGTGTGGCCGAGCGGCCTCAGCTGCGGGGCAGCCCGCGGAGGCGAGGCTGAGTGGCATCTGGCGTGGCCTCGATGTGACCTACGTCTGTAGGTAGAGGTCACAGATGCCTGTGATGAGCCGGCTGAGGCCAGGCACCGTCCCTTCCAGAATCTGAGCTCCTCTGCCAGTCCCAGCCATTCGGGACAGAGAGGTCTCTGAGGAGGCGGTCATCTGTGAGGTCAACTCATGCTCCTCCCACTTCCGGGACCCGAAGCCCTCTGCCGTGATCCTGCAGATGACAAGGGCAGTGCCTCCTCTGCAGGTCCCCGCTGGGCTCGGGCCGTCCCTGCTCTTGGAGCTCTGAGCCAGGTGGTTGCAGCCTCAGGGAGGACAACACGAGGGCTTGGCACCCCTCCCCAGGTGGTGAGGAGCTGAGGGGTAGGGCGAGGGACTGTGGCGCCCCTGAGGAAGGACCCCTTGTCTCTCCTGGGGGCCAGAAAAGCTTCCTGGAAGAGGTGATGCCTGAGCAGAGGTTCAAAACGTGCGTTGGAATTAGATAAGTGAAGGGTGGAGGCGGGGCCCTCAGAGTAGGGCCTGCAACAGGACAGGATCTTGGCATATGCGGGCACCGCATGGGCAGTGAGTCTGGGCCTGGGCCAGGCATCCTGCAGGAGGTGAGGCTGCAGAGGAGAGAAGGGCTTCCCCGGGTTCATCCAGGGATCCTGCTGGGGGCCGGGCTGCTGGGTGCTGAGGGCTCAGACCGGGACCGAGACCACATTCACACTGACCTGAGAGGCCCGCGGGCCACGG
>NW_006203495.1:113559-115893 GCF_000334495.1 Tupaia belangeri chinensis
CTGCTGCGAGTTAGTCTTGGGCCGGCTGAACCCACACGCTCCAGCCCAGTCCTCACGTCCACCCTCTGCCCCTCCCTGGGTGCCCTGGGTGGAAGGGTGGGGAGAGGTCTTGGTGGAGGAACTGCCAGCCTCTCTGAAGGCAATTTGTGGAAGCTCTATCTAGAAAGGGCAGCTGAAATGAACTCACATGAACTGTGAAACTTATTTGCTCACCGAGGCTCGGAGCGATGGGAGGAGGCAGCAGCCACCAGGCTGTCAGAGCAGCCGCCATGTTCTGAACTCCATGGCGCACTCCGGGGTACAGAGACAGGGGAGGCCCAGGGCACCGTGAGAGCTCCCAGCACAGAACCTATGGGGACCCGGGGTACCGATGGCTTCAGAGCAGTCAGGCACGCTCCTGTAGGAGGTCATGCGGAGGGTGGGCCCTAACCTGGGGGAGAGGCAGGTGACGTCTGACAGTGACCCGAGCCCAGGCCCTGGCTCAGACCCAGCTCCGCCTTCCCAGCCGGGCAGCCTCGGCCAGTGCCTGTTTCTGGACCTCAGCTGCTGCTTGTCTGAGTAGCGCATGGCACCTGCCTGCTGTGCAGCAAGTGCTCAGCTCCCGCCAGCTGCTGCCGTTGACCGTCCAACAAAGCTGGGAGGAAGCTGGGCTTGGGCCAGGCAGGCCAGGGAAAGGGTGTTTCAGAGCAGTGACCCGCTTGCACAGAGGCCCGCATGCAGCCTGGTCTGTGGGCTCACGGTGTGAGGTGGTGTGGGGGAGTGGGGAGGGCCGCGGGATTTTGGGGTCCACATGGGCTTGCGACTTCAGTCTTCAGAGCATGGGGAGCCATGGCAGGGCTTTGAGAGGGGGCAGGGCATGTTCCCCTCAGCTGTGAATTCATGTTCCCCCAAATGTAGAACCATCTTTGTGGGATCAAGAAGGTAAAAACTTGATCCATTTATGATGTCAAAGAGTAGGGTTTTGGGGATGAAGTTTGTTGGGGCATGGTCTTCGTGACTGTCTCCTCATGGGTTTATATAAAGAGACCATTCTCTCCTGCCCTCTGCCATGCTGTGACACAGACAGAGGACCCCCAGGCGTAGCCCCTGGGCCTTGAAGCGCCACGCCACGAGCCAAGTCAATTTCTATTAAGTCCCTGACCAGGTGTTTTCTGTTAGCAGTGGGCTGGACTAGGAGAGAAGATCGTTGCCAGGCCAGGATGTTGCTAATAACAAACACCTGAAAATGCAGAGTGGCTTTGGAACAGGGGACTGGGCAGAGGTTGAGTGAGTTTGGAGGAGCAGTCTAGGAGAAGCCTAGATCTTAGTGGAGGCTCGGAAGAAGGGTTTAAAAATAAATGGAGACGTTTTAGAGGTTGGTTAGATGGTGGTGACCAGAATACTGAAGGGACTAGCATTCTTAGGAGATTTCGAAGGAAAATGAGATGTGCATTCTTGTAAATTAGAGAAAAGGTCATCTGTGTGTGTTACACCATTGTGAAGACTTTGTGTACAAGGAGTCCATGTTCTAAAGCTTTCTGGAGTGCCGAATCTAAGAGTGACAGATTTGGCAAACTGAATTTCAAAGCAAGCTACAGGAGCAGTTTGGCTGCTTTTAGCAGCACATAGTGAAGCAAAAGGGCACTAGTTTACTTAAAGGGAATTTACAGGGCCAGTAAGTGGGATGGTGGGTAAGGTGGCTGGATCCCACATGGCCGACTGCACAGTTTGAGTCCCCGACCCAGTGGCTTGAAAACCATGCCATGTGCATGTGTATGAGTGTGCCCAGATCCTGAGAGGAGAATGGAGAAGGGATTGCAGTGTGGCGTTCGTCCCAGAGTGTGTGGGGGGAGTGATTTCTTACTTTCTCTCTACCTCTCTCTCACACAAGCACATGTGTCCTCTAGTAAAAGCTGAGAGAGAGAGAGAGAGAGAGAGAGAATTTATAATAAAAAATGAAGCAGAGAATAACATTTGGAGAATTCACAGCCTGGCATGTGTTAAAGAATGAAAAAGTGTGTTTCGGAGAGGATGGCTGAGAGACTTCTGGAAAGACTGCTGCTGCTGAGCGAAGCTGTACAGGAAGTGGGAGGCAGAGATCCTCTGAGATCCCTGAGGGCATCTCAGAGATCTTCAAGGCTGCCCACCACAAGCCCAGAGGCCTGGGAGAACAGAATGGCTTACAGCGGCTGGCCTGGGGCGTGGCCCCTGCCCTGGCCACACAGGATTCTGCACCCCACATCCTGGTAAATTGTTCCTTGATCCCAGAGGGAACCCAACCTGTTATTAACAGCTGCCACTCTACCCTCTGCTTTGGGGCCAGCGAGCAGCAGATGCTGATGGAGTGTGTGGAGG
>NW_006203495.1:116395-127379 GCF_000334495.1 Tupaia belangeri chinensis
GCATGTAGTTTTGCAGGCCTGCTGACCTCGAGAGCTGTGGGGCACGATTTGAAAGGATGTTTTGGACGTCCTGGGGGCTTAGAGACTTGTCCCAAGGGCAGAACCACCAAAGAGACCCTCCTCTAGGTCAAAGCCAAGTGGAAACGTGGGTCAGAGCTGCCACAGGGTTCCCAATAGGGCAAGCCCCAGTGAACCTTCAGGGGAAGACCCACCCTCGAGACCCCAAAACTATGGAGCTGTTGGTGTGCAGCACTGTCCTGGAGGACTGCAGGCACAAGACCCCAACTAGGCAGAGCTGAGCATGGGACGAGCCCTGTGGCCAGAGGACAGGCTGCCCAGCACTTTGGGGCCAACCTCAGTCTGTCAGGGACATGGCACCCAGAGTTTCAGGACTGCCCTCCTGGGAGCCAGAGTGGCTTGGGGTCTGTCACTCCTTTTTTCTTGTGGAATGGGCACTTCTGTCCTGTGCATGCTCCACCATTGTGTTTTGGGAGTGTGATCAGTTTTGATTTCACAGGCTCACAGCTTAAAGGAGTTTCCCTGGAGTCTCCCGTGAGATGTGGACTCCTGAGTTGGTGCTGGGATGAGTTAATATTTTTTGACGGTTGGGATGATTTTGTGGAAAGTGCATGAATTGTGGGGGAGTTTGGCTACGTCCTCACTCCCCCACCCTCATGGGTTGAGCCTTAGTAATGGGGTTAGAAGGTGAAAACTTGCTCTGGTTATGGTGTGGAGAGGATCTTAGGGATGGGATTAGGATTAGGGCAATCAGGGCAGGGCCCCCAGGGTGGACTCCTGGTGGGTCTTTAAGGAAAGAGACACACATGGGCCGCAGAGCACGCCTGTCTGCCCTCCGCCATGCCGTGGCCCCGCCAGAGGACACCACGGGGCACGGAGGGGCTCTGGCCTGGAGCTCCGAGCCGTGGGCTGAAGCAGCCTCTGCTTGCTGCCACTGCCCAGACTCGGGGTTTCTGTTATCAGCAGCATAGACTAGAACAGTGACCCGAGTGCATCACGGGTGCTTCTCTCCTCCTCTCCACACAGAGAACGCCACCTCGGGAGTGCAGGGAGAGGCCCAGCTCACCTCCTGGCAGAGAGGGGAGCAGGGGACCCCACTACATGGGCAGGACTCACAGAAGCCCAGGGAGAGTCAGGACAGGGGGGCAGACGGACACCAACAGGGACTGCATGGTAGGAAGAGCAAGTGGCAGCAGAGAGGCAGAGCGGGGGCAGGCCAGGAGCCTCAGGGCAGGCCTGCAGACCCCTACCCCCGCCCGACCTAGGTGCGGCTTTTTCTGGAGGGGAGTCGTTGGCTTTCCAACAGTCTCCCTTTTCTGTGGCTGACCCTCCCGAGGAAGGCAATCGCTCTCCACCCGATTCATCTAATTAGGAGTTAACCAAGTTGGGATCTGTGCAGCAGGGTGAGTCATTAGGAGAAATTACCTCCCTGCAAAGAGTTTAAATTCAATTTTCGTCCTGTAATCTAAAGGCCAGATAGAGAAGAATGGGCTTCTTCCCACACCCCAGCTGGTGAGCGGAGGGTCCCTGAGGCGGCTTCTGCTCAGAGGGTCCAGCTACAGCCTGTGCAGGGACGGTCACATTCAGCATTGACCACCACACGCCCACCCTAACGCACACACACAGGCCCACTCCGGCTCCAGGGGTGCAAGGACCGTGGAGGGCCCAGGGCTGGCCTCTGCTTCCGAATGGCCGTGGGAGCCTTTGCCGCTTCCCTGGACTTGTGTCCCGCCTGAGCCTTGCAGTTAAAATCGCTGCTCGTTCTAACTTGGGGTTGCATTTCCTCGCTCTCCTCCTTCAGACGAGGTCGGCTCAGAACATAAATCTGAGGGCGGCCCGGGGCATCCGCAGGGCGAGGGTTGTTCTCAAGCAGGTGCTCCAGCAGTCCAGCCCCGCCCGGAGTCCGAGTCCAGGGCCGGGAGGGCAGAACGGGACTGACAGGCTGCCCCACACAGGGGGACTGTGTGTTCATGGGTGTCTCGGACAGGCTCTCGGCTGGGGTCCCCTTGCGCCCGTGTGGCCGGTGTCTCCCGTGTCTGTCTGAGCACCCATGTGCCGGTCTATGTGCCTGATCTCTGACCCCGTGCGGTCCGAGTGTCTGTCTCCGTAGGCTGGCCCCTGGATCTCTCGCTGAGCTGTTTGCATGGTTTTTAGTTCCTCCCTAGGTGTGTGTCTGAGTGCCCGCTTGGTCTGGACGCCTGCACGTCTGGGTTCAGGCGCTCACGTGGTGCGAGCGTGCAGCTCCGTCTGGCCCTTCTCCGGCCATGGCTTTGGAAGAGAGGCTCGCCATGTGATGACCACCGAGGCTCAGCAAGGCAGAGTTGGGAGAGGCTCCGCTTGTCCCACTGGACAGGGCTCTGCTCTCGGTCTGACCGGCCGACAGGGCATGCGGCGCAGAGGTGGACAGCGGTGTGTTCTCGCGGGCAGTGAAGTGCTCCCCGACATGGCCACGTGCTGGGCCGTGACACACCAGCTCTACAAGGACTGGGGCTGCACAGGATCCCATATGGCAAATTGTACAGTTCGAGTTCTGGACCCAGTGGCTTCAAAAGCATGCCAGGCACATGCACATGTGCGCACGAATCCCACAGGGAGAGTGGAGAGAAGGGATTGAAGTGTAGAATCCCGCAGGGAGAGTGGAGAGAAGGGATTGAAGTGTAGCCGACACCCTGGGGGATGATCTCTCTCCCTCTTGCTCTCTGTCTGGTGAGCTCCTGTGCCCACTAGTGAAAAAAAGTGCTGAGGATGTAATTTCAAAGTCCTTGGAGTAGGCCAGCAGGTAGCACAGTGGTCAGGGTGCTGGATTCCCATGGTGGGAGGGTTGGACTCAGTGGCTTGGAAATCACACCAGGCACATGTGTCTGCGTGCTCAGAACCCCAAGAATCCCAAGTGAGAAATCATACCTTCCCTTTCACTGTCTCTGTGTCTTTCCAGCTAGAACATGCACCCTATGGCATAAACCTTAAAAAGAAAAAAGTCCTTGGAGTAAATTAGCAAGGTTAAAATTCTTATGCTAGGAAGGAAAGAGAAGTTTAAAGCCAATGATCTAAGTCCCCTAAGAAGAGAATGAAGAACAGGAGAGAAAGCAGACAAGTGACAGAGGGTACCGCCCAAACCAGAAGCTGGTTGTCTAAAAAGATGAATAAAATAGAAAATCCCCTGCCTAAACAGCAACAGGAAGAAGAAAAAAGATAGTAAACATTGATTGCTTTCAGCCACCGAAAGTCTTGGGGTCATTTGTTACTCAGCAGTTGATAGCTGACACACGCAGTCCTCAGGGTCATCTGCAGCAGCTGCAGCTCTCAGCAGTCCTAGTCGCCCCACCTGGGAGCAGCACCGGCTCTGGAAGGCCCTGATGCTGCTTCGCCGGCAGGGCATCCATCGCCAGCTCCCGCCATCAATTGCAAACTCTGTCTCCACTCCATCCAACGGAACAACCTTCAACTTCACAGTAGAGGCATAATTTACTGCAAATTAAACATAATGAAACTAGAATAACGATGTTGACTTAAAAACAAAACGAAACAACAACAACAAAAAACAAAACAAAAAAACTACTTCCAGATGAATCCGTATTTCACTATCTTAGAATGCAACCCTCGCCTCGTGTTTCCCCAGGGACACAGGGAGCAGGTGGTGATGAGGCAGGAGGCCTGGAAGCCTGCGAGCGCCCGGGCCCCGGGGACCCGGACCTCCGGGAGCACGATCGTACACTGCATCAAGTCTTCACGCGTGTCCGTACCTCGCGACCTGGTGGACCAGGAGTCTGTCACAAGGACACACGTGAAGACGGAGGCCCAGGGCTGCATGCCAAGCCGCCATCACAGAGCGACTCAGGGGGCACGGGGAACGTCCGAGGATGGTGCGTTAGCAAATCCATCCTAAACGAAGACAGTAGTGACGGCAGATTGCACTGTCATTCAAAGCGAAACTTTCTAAACTGATTTAGCTGGAGAAGAGCTTCTAAGTGAAAAGTAGGGAAGCAGCAGACGGTAAAACTAGATGTCCCAACTTTCGTTTATAAACACATGGGCTGATAAAGCTCAGATGGATAAAAACACCAGAAGTTATCTCCGGGGTGGGAGTTTTATTTTTTCTGTTCTATTATTTATTTATTTAGATTCTTACCGTAAGGCATGTGCACTTCCTGGAAACTGACAGAAAGACAGAGAGTGAGAACTCACCCCAGGGCGGGTGGCTATGCTGCAATCCCTTCTCCATTCTCCTCTCAGGATTTTGAACACTCGCATGCATGTGCCTGGTCCAGGCCGTGAACTGCAGAGTTGGCCGTGTGGGATCCAGCATGCCACCTGCTGGCCCACAGGGACTGTGCACTCGCCAGGGAGAGTCAGAGAGAAACAGAGAGAGGGAAAGTGAGAAATCACCCCCAAAGGGGACGGTCACGCCGCAATCTCTTCTCCTCCATTCTCCTCTTGGGGTTCTGGGAATGTACACGCGTGAATATCATGCCTGGTGTGATATTGAAGTCACCAAGTCCGGGACTTGAACCACGGTTGACCATGTGGAAGCCCAGCACCTTAATCACCACCATGCCATCTGCTGCACTCCCAAATTATTCTAATTGCCAGAGGGTACATGCACTTGCCAGAGAGAGAGAGGGAAGACACGCACAGAGGGAGAAAGCAACTCCCAGTGGGGTGTGGTCACGCTGCCACGCCTTCTCTTCCACTCGCCGCCCTGTCGGGACTGGGACATGCGTTGCTTGGTGTGCCTGTCAAGCCTCCGGGTTGGAATTCAAACCGCAGTCAGCCATGAGGGATATGGCTCTCTTAACTGCTAGGCTATGGGCCATCTTTTAGCTTTACAACAGTTCTGCAATGAGCACCTACTGTTTACCGGTTTTTATCATAATTAATTTTCAAATGGATGTAGAGGAGAAAGTCCCTCCATCCTTCTCTCCTGTGAGGCGACTTCCTGGGCCCCTAGGCCGAGCTCTGACCTCAGGGTTCCTTGGTCCATTTCTGATCGCCAGGTTCTGGCTGAGCCTCGGTCCTTCCCGGGATCCCATCTCTCCCTCTCCCTCGTCACAGAATGCTGGTGTAGTTGGCATGTCCAGGTCCTACTCAGGCAGATTTCTTGTCCCCTCCTTTGATGACTGGGGAAGAGATGGCAATGAAATGTGAAGGGAAATCATGGTGCAGCCCCAGGGAAGCTCTCTGATGGGAGAAGCCTCTGCTCTCTCTCTCTTCCTTTTTCTCCCTATATGGACTAGTGCTGCAATTGCTGGAGCTCCAGCAGCTGTCTTGTGTCCTCGATTCAACCTTTAAGATGAACTCATCTGCTGTGGATGGTGGCACAGAAACCAAAAGGGAGCCTGGGACAGGGACACAAGCTACCAGAGAAGCTCTGAAATTCAGTCTGGAATTTTCTACATGTGGGAAAATAGATCTTCAATTTACTTAAGTCACTGTCTTTTGAATTTCTATTAGTAGCCAAATCCATCTCCTAACAGAGTCGCTGATCTAAGGGCCAAGGTCCACAGGACTCTTAATGGAATGTTAAGAAACATCCCTTGGGTCAAGGGAGAAGATCTTCTTCTTCTTGTCTTCAAGGATCGCTGACCATAACCTGAGTCACAGCCCGGCGTGTGTGGGTGTGCAGTGCACGCAACATCACGTGTCTCCATCTCCCTCACCGCTGTCTCCAGTGCCTGCAGGGGCCCAGAACACGTGAGCGTCCCAAGGACACATGGAGGCTTTGACGAACGAGCCCGAGACCTGTTTCCTGTGCCCTTCCCGCTGTGACTGCCGGGCTTGTTCCTCGGGACGGAACCTTTTGCCGTCCCATCTTGAAACTTTGAAGGCCAAAATAGACCATTGGGCAGATGAAGCCTTTCGTTTTAGGAAATGCACAAACCGCAAAGTTGCTGTTGAAGACAGAAACCTTTAGGCTCTTGTTTGTTGGCGTCCTGGTTGCTTCGTCGCTGGTCCCTTCGTTAGCTGGAGTTCCTGTCACTTCTTACTCTGTGAGCGGCCCGGGGGAGGCCTTTGGCTTAGGCCGGTCTGAGACCTCTAGTTGGGTCCCCCAGTCCCGCCAGACTTTCAGGTCCCTTTTTCTGGATTGCATACCTCTATTAACACACCCTAAAAGGCGGCAAGCTGTGTACAGAAGGTGTTGGCTTTGAGGGAAGGTGAGCAAGGTTCAAGTCTCAGCTCTGTCACTCATAGTTTAAAATTCTCTGAGTCTGTTTCCTTCCATAAAATGGTGCAAATAATGCCAACTTCAGATGGCCACTGGGGACGAAGGTGTGTGGGCACTTAGTGCCGTGGTCACTCAGTCACGGGAGCTGTGACCAGCGTCGCAGTGGCGGGTCTTAGTAAGCCAGTGCATTTCGGGACCCTCCATCTCACTGGAAGAGCCTTGACTGGGAGCCGGGGTGCAGTGAAGGGACAGTGACACAGACTCGCCTCCATGGCTCCCACGGAGCTCCGGGGACACTCCAAGGCCCGGCTCCTCTGCACCTGACCTGGCGTCGTTCCCACCCCTGCTGGAGCCCCGCCCTGGTGCAGAGCTCGCCATGACGCCCGGGTCCCCTCTGCGGCCTGGGCACTTCCCGTCCTGCCTGGGCTGGTCCCTAGGGTGCTCGCTCTTCCTCCGGGACCCGCCCTCTGCAGTCTGGCACCCCGCGGAGTTACTGCTGAGTAACCCGGTCTCCTACCTCCTGGGGACTGAGGTTTCCTGGGAGCGGGAGCTGTGGCTGGCCCTTCAGTGGATGCCCTGCTGGAGCCTGGGGCCCGGAGCCAGCCAAGTGGGACCTGCACACCAGCCCGCACCTCCGTCCTCGGACATCAATGGATTCTGAGTCGAGCCAGGCTTGGGCACCTCGAGAGTCCCTGCCTGGCCCTGGTGCTTGTCTGTACGTTGTTGGGGCTCAGTTGCTAACCTGGCTTGAAGACGTCTGTGGGCGTCTGTGGGCCGTGTTGCCGGTTTCCCTCTGCAATGTCCTTTACCTGGATTCGGCACGAGAGGGACGCTGACCTTATTGTGGCTTTTATATGACAGTCAGGGTCACACTGAGTAAGAAACTGGCTTAAATTGTTAGTATAAATTGTGCCGTTCACCTTCCTATTGCTTAATGCCAGTTTTAACTAGAGTGTAAGAGCGGCCGACTCCTCCACGGGCCCGAGAAAGCGCATAGCCCGTGCCTGGCGGCTCAGCATCACTCTCCACAGGCTGGCTGGACGCGGCCTAACACCACGCCGTGGGCACTCACTGTGCACCTGCGTACCCGCCAACGCGCAGGACGCTCGAAGGTGAGCGAGGAAGGACTGAAGGTGGCCCCGTCTCCCTGTCCTCTCAGGCTGTGGTGATGGCATGCCGGTGGGCGAGCGCAGGCCTGAGGCAGAGGGGGGCCGTGCTGGGCTTCCGGGCGCCGTCTCCGCCTTTCTTCCTTCTCTTCTTTTTCTCTTTCTCCCTTTTCCTTTTCTTTTCTTTTCTGCTCTTTTTATCTTCTCTCTCTCTCTCTTTCTTTCTTTCCCTTTTTAGGTTTTTACCATAAGGCACATGCACTTGCAGAGAGACAGAGAGAGACAGAGAGAAAGAGAGAAATCACCCCCTTACCCGGGAGTGGGGCGGCCACGCTGCGCCTTTTCTCCATTCTCCTCTCGTGAACTGGGGCATGCACGCATGCGCTCCTGGCGTGATTTCCAAGCTACTAGGTCTGGAATCCAAACCGCGGGGTCTGGTGCTTTAGCCATCTGCCTCCTGCTGCCCCCCCACGTTCCTCACAGGGCCATGGTCTTCTACCTGCCTTTGAGTCCAGCCTTGGTGAGCAGGGAGAGCGTGGGCTCTGGGGCCGAAAGTGACCCACACCCTCGCGGGAGCAGCCGTATGTCCTTTATATTCACTTTTATTTGTTTATTTCTTTATTGATTGGAGAGGTTTTCGCTATAGGGCGCGTGCGCTCGCCAGACAGAGAGAGACAGAGAGACAGAAAGCGAGAAATCACCCCCCAGGGGGGATGGCCACGCCGCAATCCCTTCCCCATTCTCCTCTCAGGATCCTGGGCATGCACGTACATGCATCTAGCGTGAGTTTAAGCCACCAGGCACAGGACTCAAACCGTGGTCAACTACATGGGAGTCCAGTGACATAGCCATTACGCTAGCTGCTGGTCCCTATATTCACTTTTAGAGAATTGTGATAAAATACTAAGATGTCCATGGCATAAGGTTTGCCATTTTAACTTTTTTTTCTATAGGGCATGTGCAGTTTTCAGTGAGAGGCAGACAGAGAGGGAGAGAGAGAGAGAGAGAGAGAGAGGGAGGAGAGGGAGAGGGAGAGGGAGAGGGAGAGGGAGAGGGAGAGGGAGATCGCCCTCCGAGGGGGATGGCCACCTACATTCCCTCCTGCCCCATTCTCCTTCAGGATTTCGGGCACACGCTGCACTCGGTATGTTTTTGGTTTAGCTTTGTTTCCGAGCCGCTGGGTCCTCGAGTTGAACTGAGCAGTGGGCCACGTGGGACCCAGCCACTGTGACCACCACACCACCTGCCGGCCCACTTCACTTCTCAACTGTAGCCAGTGCAAAAGGACAAGAAAATCAAAGGAAAGGCTAATGAATAGGGACAAGTGAAAGAGGAAAAAAAATCACTATTTTACGATGACTCGACTGTACTCGTTAAAAAAAAAACAAACACAAAAGAGTCTGGAGACAAGTTATTAGGATGAATGGGACTCAAACCAGCAATAGTCAGAAATCACAGTTTAAAAGATACCACGTACCACAGCAAGGAAAAATAGAAGGGACACAGAATATAGCTAATGAGAAGCGTTGTGTTCCTTTCAAGTCCCCCTGAAGCCTCCCCGCTGTGGAGAGGTGTTACACTCAGACGGGTGAGGGCAACGGTGCCGACCCAAAGAGGACGGCTCCCCTGAAGCAGCCCTCCAGGGTCAGCGCACTCCCGTCGGAATGCCCAGAGCACCGTGCAAGGGATTCCACAGTGTGCGTGAAGCTCATAGGAAAAAGGGTAAGAAGACCAACCAAGACGCACCTGAAGAGCCAGGCCGGGTCTTGTCACTTCAGATACGTGGGCTGTAATGCCTCAGTGGGGGGTTGCGGCCCAGGGATTTAAAGAAAACCGGTGCCAGAGTGCATGGAGACCCTGCGTGCGTGGGGCGCGAGTCGTGGGGGGTGTGGAGCTGTGACTGTAGACTGCGGGGTGATGAGGAGGCGGGCACAGTGGTGGCCCATCCGCAGGGAAACCATTTCCAATGCAGAGCAGCACACGAATCAATTCCAGATGGCTGGAGACTGGAATGTGAAATGCAATGTTTTAAATATTTTAGAAGAAAATAGAGACTGTTTTTATGACCTTGGGTAGGGAAATATTTCTTTACCAAGGTCCTGAAAGTGCAAGCTGTAAGAGGAAAAGATGGAAAAATCTGCCTAAATTACAAAAACGAGATTCTGTTCTTCCAAAGACCACCAAAAAAGTGATCAAAAGCGTAAAGACGAGTCTCAGATGGGCAGAGGCATTTGCAACTTGCAGTCAATAAATAACCACTATCAGCGGGTAAAGACCCCTAAAAGTCAATAGGTAGCAATGACCCACCCGTAGAAAATCAGGTAAAGGACGCAGAGGGGACTCTAAGGCCATGGTCATGCTAACCTTGGTCTCATCCCGGTCGGCGTTCTGGCAGGGATCCGGGAGCCCCGCAGGCCTGGGCCGGCCACGCAGCCATGGAAAAATGCCATCGTGCTGCGTGGGGACAGACGCCACCACGTCTTGAGCCTACCAGGAAGCGCCCCGAGAATACTCCCAGAGGACCTCTGTCCTATGCGGGACACGGGGACAAGGCTCACGGCAGCCCTGTTTGTGACAGCAAGAAGACTCGGGAAAGAACAAAGCAGAAACTCAAATCCCCTGAGAGGAAGCTGATCGGGAAGCTGCGCCTTCTCCCCACAGCAGAGTCCCGCGCTAGTAAGGTGGTGAGCCGCAGGACACAGCTCCCCCGGGGGACGCCAACACAGCCTGGGTGGCAGAGCTCAGGGTGGAGACCCTCCACACGGAGGTAGCTCTGTCTGCCCCGAGCGGGACGGCTAGTACTTCGGCTCCATTGCCCGCCATTGTTCTGAGGTCTCCGCAGAGGTGGTAAGCTCCGGGGAGAACAGCGACAGAGGGGCAAAGGCAGACGGTGTCACCTCTGAGAGGCACCGGAGGGCCGTGCAGGCGCGTGCTCTGGGACACCAGCTCTCCAGGCTTGGCCCAGGGCCGGCACTTCCGTAGGCTTGGAGTCGGGCGTCTGTGAGGCCCTTGGACAGATCTGCCACGCGGGTAAGAGGATGCCATTTGCTGAGCCAGTGCCAAAGGCTCCCGCACACACACAGGAATGGGCTCAGGCACACGCACAGGCACGAGCACACACGCCTGCACACACACAGGCACACAGACATACATAGGCACACATGCACATGCCCACACACGGGCAGATGCACACATGGGCACAAGCCCAGGCCCAGGCATGCGCACCAGCGAAGACCGCAGCCCTCTCTCGGGAGCTGCACCGCCCCGGGTGATCTGTTCTCCTGTCTCGTGTGGGTCTTCAGAGCGGCCCTTGAGAGCTGCCCATTTTCCAGATGGAAAAACATGCCCGGAGAGGGTCAGAGCTTGCTCCTGGTTGCACAGCTAAGGAGATCTGAGATGCACGCCCAGGCCTGTGTGCCTCTGCACCCCCCGGGCCTGCGGGCCCCCGCCTCTCACGCAGCAGGTGTCCAGCAGATGTGGCACTGCCCTGCTCACACGCCAGCACCCACACCTGCCTGGCTGGATCTCAAGTCCTCTTACGCTGCAGAGTTTGGGGTGCACGCCTCCAGGACCCCGTGCCTGCCTCCCTGTGCCAGAGCTCGACCCACAGGAGCTCGGGAGGTGCTCCTGCCGGGGGCCGGTGTCCCAGGCCCATCTGCGGGGCTGGGCCAGCGTGGGGGGGAGGGAGGGCGGGGAG
>NW_006203495.1:128024-128943 GCF_000334495.1 Tupaia belangeri chinensis
GGGTGGTGCTGGGTGTTGCCAGGTGGTGCAGGGTGGTGCCGGGTGGTGCAGGGTGGTGCCGGGTGGTGCCGAGTGGTGCCGGGTGGTGCAGGGTGGTGCTGGGTATTGTCGGGTGGTGCAGGGTGTTTCCGGGTGGTGCCGGGTGGTGCAGGGTGGTGCAGGGTGGTGCTGGGTGGTGCTGGGCCCTGCGGCCAGCATTGGCCAAGTGCTGACTGTCCGGGGCTATGCTCAGCCCTCTGCAGATGTAGGCCAGGTCATTTCAAGGTCCCACTGGGGATGGGGTGGGATGGGCTGGGGCACAGACTGGAGGCCGGCCAGCTCCGAATGGGCCCTGCATTGGCTGTAGTGACTTAATCCAGCACGCGAGCATGAAGTACCTTGGTTTTCTCGTGAGAAATGGAAGAAGTGACTGCCTCCCGCACAGGTGGTTCTCAGGACGGAATGAGCGAATAGAATGTCTGCGTACACACATGCACACGCACACACACGTGTGAGCCATGCTGACTGCGTACACACATGTGCACACACGCACATGTGTGAGCCATGCTGGCTGCGTACACACATGCGCATGCACGCACACACGTGAGCCACACTGACTGTGTACACACATGCACGTGTGAGTTACTGACTGCGTACACACATGCACACACACGCACACGCGTGAGCCATGCTGGCTAAGAACGCCAGGTCTCGGCTGCAGAGGGACACGTCCTCCCCCCTTACTCCTTCCCGTCCCCCGGCCGTCGGGCCTCGGGGGCCCAGGGGCCCCAGGGAATGTGGCACTCGGGTACCACAGGCTGTGTGACAGCTGAGGTCCACCTTACCGGAGGGGCTGGCGGGAAGGCCGTGGCGAGTGTGCGGTACGAAAAACCCGCATGGGGCTCCGAAGTCCGGCACCGAAGTAAACGTGCATTTTCGT
>NW_006203495.1:128961-130631 GCF_000334495.1 Tupaia belangeri chinensis
TAGGACCTCATGTAGGGCAGTGATGCCCGGACTGCACCTTACTGCGGAAGGTGAGTGGTGTGAGAGGGCCGCTGACCGTGGCACAGACCGAGGGACGCCCACCGCACCTGTGCGAGAACCCCCGCCAGCGCGACCTGAGGCCGAGGGGCTCCAGCAGGCGTTGCTCGGCCGACTTTCGCTGGCTGGTTAGTCTGCGATGGGAATGGCGGGACCCGTCCCGGACACGTGTGCACTGCCACCATGAGGAGGTACTGCATGTGTGCTGGGACAGCTCCCTCAGAGGGGGCAGCTCGGCCGGACGTGGGCGAGGGGTAGGGGTGAAGGTAGGAGTGAGGAGAGGGGGGGTGCTGTTCCCTCCCACACCCTGGCACAGGCCCGCTGCGGTGAGTGTGGGTGCCAACAGCTCACTACTGGCCCTCTCCTGGAGCATGTTCTCAGTGAACAGAGCTGACCACAGAGTGACCGGAAATGCCCAGAGGTGGCTTGTCCCCAGGATGGCCACAGCTGGCCCCTGGCTGACAGGGAGCAAATCCTGACTCTTGCCCACGGCAGGGAAGCACAACCAGGAGGTGCCACCAGGCTCCAGAGGTCCCCGTGGGCTCAGGCTGGGGTCCTGCCTGCCCTGTGCACAGGCCTGGTAACCCAACACCCCCGACAGCCCCCACCTCAGGTCTGCTTCTCGGGAGCCTGGCCCACGCAGGGCTCAGCCTGGTCCTACACTCGGGCCTGCCCGTGCAGGCTTCCCGGCCCGGGGCTGGGCCTGCCTCGCCGCTCAGAGGAAGACAGGCACCTCTCAGGACTTCCCAAGTCCAGACCTGCCAGGGGCTCCTCTCAGCTCACGCACACCTGCGCACACATGCGTCCACGTCCCCGCCTGCAGAGGCCGTAACGCGCTCCGGGAAGGGGTCCGGCGCAGTGTGCAGCTGGCGTGTGTCCTTGCTTGGGACACACGGGTGAGGCCGAGCCGCGTCTCTCGCTCCCTCTCCAGGTCTTGCCCTTCAGGGGGGCTCTTTCTGCCTGTGGTGAACTAGTTCCCAGGTTTTAATAGGGCTTATCTTTGCAATTCCAGCTCATTAAGAGATTTGCAGGGAGGGAGATGACAGCACCGGAGAAGGGTTGTTTTGTTTCTTCCTTTTTAATTACATGGTTATCTCCTGGACCACAGCTCTTTGAAAAACGGAGAAGAAACACCCCCATCTGTTCCAGAAACGAACACAATTGATGCAGGGAAGACGGGGGCTGCTGAGCTGCACCGCCCCCTCTCAGTCCCAGAGCTGCCTCGTGGGGGGAGGCTCCCCCGGAGCTCAGGGGGCAGGGCTGCCCTGCTCACAGGGAGGCCCTATGTGGGGATTTGGGTCAGGACAGTCTCGGAGAACTACTGTTTCTTGGGTACCTACTGTGTGCTGGCGGCTTTGCATGGATTTCCGAATGCAAACTCCACAGTGGTCTAACCTACAAATGCGTGCTCTGCCGGGAAACTGAGGCAGGCAGACGCAGGCAGGCCTGAGTGGTGGGCGGGAACAGGAGGCTATGGGCCACACTGCAGCTGTCAGCGGAGATGCCAACTTGCAGGCCTCCCCGAGGCTCGAGGGGGTGACAGGGGGTGAATGAAGCCAGGTCTGTCACTGCGGAGTGACCCACTATTCCCGCTGCCTCTATGCTCTGGGCGG
>NW_006203495.1:131201-134501 GCF_000334495.1 Tupaia belangeri chinensis
CCTGCTGCCTCTATGCTCTGGCTGGTGGCTCTGTTGTTTTGCTGTAGGGTGTGTGCGCTCGTCAGAGAGAGACAGAGAGAAGGCAGGGACAAGTAAAGATAACCACGGAACCCCAGCCAGCTGTCAATGGGTCATGGGATTGTCAAACGTTCCCTCTGAAAACAAGGTAATCAAGAGCGGGACATCAGATGGTGCAACGGTCACACGGCTGGACCCCACAGAGTTAACTGTGGTTCGAGTCCCCAACCCGGCGGCTTAAACTCACGCCGGGCGCGTGGGCGTGCGTGCCCAAGATCCCGAGAGGAGAATGGAGGAGAAGGGATTGCAGAGTGGCCACCCCCCCGGGGGTGAGTTCCCGCTTTCTGTTCTGTTTATCTAGTGAGCACACGTGCCTGATAGTAAAAATCTCTCATAAAAAAAAGATAATCAACAGCTTAGGATTGGGTGTAGCGCAGACATTTATGTGACCAGGGAAGGCAAATTTGCACGATTTTGATCAACAGTTCAAAACTTACTTATGGACACTCAATTTGAATCCCACGCGATGCTCATGTCACAGAAGGTGACCCTTCTTTCAACCTCTCTCCCCTCCGAGGCCATAGGGAACCAGCGGATTCGGACGATGGAGGCGTGTGCAGACCCTGCCTTATTGCCCAGTGGCCCCCACCCCCACCAGCCTGGCCGCGGAGGCCGCCCAGACTGAGCCCTTGCGGGAGCACAGGTGCAGCTCTGCAGGCAGAGGGCGCCGAGGCACACTGCGGGGGAAGGGGCCTCTCCCGGGGCTGGCTGGACTGCATCGCCTCGCTTCCACTGGAACCTTCCGTCTTTGGGGGCGAATGTGGGCCTGGGCTGCCAGGGCGTCCAGGGTGCTTCGTCCTAGAATGCACCGTCCTCGGGCCACCTTGCAGCCCTCCTGGGTCTGGTGAGCGCCTCCCCACAGGAGCACCCACTCCCTCTTGCCTGGGCCCCAGGGCACTCCTGGCAGCCTGTCCACCCCTGAACCCAGCTCCACAGGGGCCCCTGGAGACCAGGCACACTATTGCCATCCGCTGTGGCCACGGACTTCCCAGGTCTGAGCCCTAGTCTCGGGCCCCCGTGTCTTGCTCAGCCAGGGGGCTGTTCTCACATCGTAGGTGCCCTGCGGTCGCCGCCCTGTCCTAGCTTCCAGCTCCCCGTAGCTCACCCATCCAGGCTGCTGTGCGGCTCTGTCTCTGATCACATGGCCCAGCTCCTCTCCCGGGTCCTCCTGGTCCGCCCAGCTCCAGGCTGGAGACGCCCTAGGAGCTGCCTCTGCCACCTGTCTGTGAGGTCAAACCTCAGCCACCTCAGCCCTGGGGCCACGTCTCCGCCACCTGTCTGCGTGGTCACTCTCAGCCACCTCAGCCCTGGGGTGGGGCAAGGAGATGGAGAGCGGGCGAGGAGGTGGAGAGCAGACTGGTGGCGTGAGCCCCACTTCCTGCCTGTCCGCCCCACACCGAGGCCCCAGCTGCTCTCTGCTGGCTGAGCCGGAGGAAGGTCCTGCGTTGGCTCGGATAGTTGAGGCTCCCTGTCCACGTCCCGCCACAGGCAGAGAGACAGCAAGTGATGTCCCTGGGGCCAGGCCGCAAGGCCACAGGAAGCAGATTGCAGGTGCCTCGGGCTGGCCTCATGGGACCCTGTCGTCCACTCCGCGTGGGGAGTGAGCCAGGTTCAGGGAAGGCTGGGTGGGTCAGTGGTGGCTGCGTGCAGCGGTGGAGACTGCTGGGGGTGCTCGAGTGTCTGCAGCCAAGGGGGCTCTGGGACCCTGGCTGCCTATGCCATCAGCCACGTAGACCCCGATGTCTGAGCCCAGGGAGGTCTGTCTGTGACACAGGCCTGGGTCACGGCCCCTCCTTGGTGGGTGATGCACCACGCCGTTGCCCGGAACCCTCTGCGGACACGGCAGATGGGATGGCGGCGAGGGGGGAAGCCTCCAGGGCAGAGCGGGGCGAGCAGGCGAGACGTGTAAGTGGGCGGGAGGTGGCAGCAGCCCAGTCCTGCCGTTCTGCCCCCAGCCTGACGCACCAGCCCTCCTGCACGCCGGCGTCCCACCTGCCCACGCGCCCTCATGGCTGACATCCAGGGTCTGCTGGGGGGTCGGCCTCACGGGCTTGGCCTCTGGTGAGGACTTCAGGGCCATCTACTGGCCCCAGGGGCGGATGAACCCAGTCACTGTGGACAGCCCTGCATGGAGGGGCCAGTGGGCGGCGGCTGGGATGTGCCCATGCCGGCCTGCCTAGGTGGGGAAGGAGGAGAGAAGCCGGGGCCCCCGTCCTCTCTCCGGGCTGGGGCTTCCCCAGGAGTAGTGGTTGGAGGGTCCAGAGGGCAGTTGGCAGACCCAGGCCGACCACGAGGCCTGCCGGGGGCTCTCCCTCTGCTGCAGGTGGCGGCGGGCAGGGCGGCTGGGCCAGTCGGTTCAGCCCTGAGGCTGGGTCTCCAAAGGGAGAGACTAGGTGAGCTCAGTCCCAGGGCGAGTGGGACAGACGGTGGAGGCCTCACACCCGGTCCACCCCCGCCGGCCGGTCCCTGGCAGAGAGCACCCGGGTGCCTTTCCCACGTGGTGCGCTTCTGCTCCCCCGTGCCCGTCCGGCCTCGTGGACTCCGTGTCGCTGCCGAGGGGCGCCCCACACGCCCCTCCTGCGGACGCCGGGACAGGAGGTGAGGGCCTTGGGACCTTCATCCTGTCACAGGCCTCTGCCCTCCCCAGGCACCTGCGACGGGGTCCCGGGACCAGGGCTGCGTTCCTTGGTCACCTTTGACCTGCGGTGCCTGGGCCGGCCCCTCTCACGGAATGGAGACCTACAGATGCCAGGGACCTTAGGCTTCAGGGACCACACAGAGGAGTGTGTGGCCACACCCCAGCACGCTGGCCTTGGAAGGCTGAACGATTTAGCAGGTGTAGACCTGGAATGGCGCCCGGGAGCGGGGTATCAGGGAGCGGACTCCGGCCAAGGTGGTGCCCCGATCCGGCTGCCCTTAGGGGACAGAAGCCCTTTTCCCGCCCCGGAGGGCGACAAGCGCTTGCAGGGACAGGGAGCCCCATCCGGACGGGCTGGGCTATCGTGGGCAGACTCGGTGGCTGAAGCTGCCCCATGTGCCTTCCATCCCTCTCTCGCGGCCGAGGCTGGTACCCGAGCATGCAGAGGAGTGGCCGGACACAGCAGAGGCTTCCCCGGGCCTGGCAAGCGCGATCCCAGGCCAGGGCCCTGCCTTCCTCCAGGGCGGGCGCAGGCGCCAGGACAGGTTCACGCACGGTCCTCGGCTCAGCGTGTCTGTACTCCG
>NW_006203495.1:134810-144738 GCF_000334495.1 Tupaia belangeri chinensis
CTCACACACCCTCACACCCATCCTTACACTCACACGCACTCTCTCACACATGCACTCACACACCCTCACACCCATCCTTACACTCACACGCTAGCTTACACACACACTCACACGCCCTCACACCCATCCTTACACTCACACGCTAGCTCACACATGCACTCACACGCCCTCACACCCATCCTTACACTCAAACCCACACTCTCAGTCACACAGACTCATACACTCTCACACCCACACTCACACACCCTCAGCCATACAGAGGGCTATCGTGGGCAGACTTGGTGGCTGAAGCTGCCCCATGTCCCTTCCATCCCTCTCTTGCGGCCGAGGCTGGTACCCAAGCATGCAGAGGAGTGGCCGGGCACAGCAGAGGCTTTCCCGGGCCTGGCAAGCACGATCCCAGGCCAGGGCCCTGCCTCCCTCCAGGGCGGGCGCAGGCGCCAGGACAGGTTCACGCACGGTCCTCGGCTCAGCGTGTCTGTACTCGTGCCCTGGGGGACAGTCAGGGACGCAGGCGACCGACAGGAGCCGCCCACGGGAGATGGCTGCTCCCTGGTGCCTGGAAGAGAGAGCAGGCCCTGGGACCGGGGCGGGGCGAATCCAATCATGGCCGTGACCAGAGGACCACAGCATACACTCACACGCACTCTCTCACACACGAACTCAGACGCCCTCACACCCATCCTTACACTCACACGCCAGCTCACACACCCTCACACCCATCCTTACACTCACACGCTAGCTCACACACACGCTCACACGCCCTCACACCCATCCTTACACTCACACGCCAGCTCACACACCCTCACACCCATCCTTACACTCACACGCTAGCTCACACACACGCTCACACGCCCTCACACCCATCCTTACGCTCACACGCACTCTCTCTCACACACACACACCCTCACGCCCATCCTTACACTCACATGCACTCTCTCACACACACTCACACACCCTCACACCCATCCTTACACTCACACACACACTCACACCCTCACACCCATCCTTACGCTCACACGCACTAGCTCACACACACACTCACACACCCTCACACCCATCCTTACACTCACACACACACTCACACCCTCACACCCATCCTTACGCTCACACGCACTAGCTCACACACACACTCACACACCCTCACACCCATCCTTACACTCACACACTAGCTCACACACATACACTCTCACATACTCTCAGTCACATAAACTCACATTCTCTGACACTCACCCACACTCACATACCCTCAGTCATACAGACTCACACACTAGCTCACACACTCACACACCCTCACACCCATCCTTACACTCACACACTCTCACACCCACACTCAGACACTCTCACATACTCTCAGCCACACAGACTCACACGTTAGCTCACACACACACTCACACACTCTCACACCCATCCTTACACTCACACCCACACTCTCACCCACACTCACACACCCTCAGCCATACAGACTCACACACTAGCTCATACACACACTCACACAGCAGACCAGGCCTGCAGGATGCGCTGACGCCATCCGGGTCAGCATCTGACGTACTGTCCAGCCCCGGCCCTGGTGTCCTTTCCTGCTGGCCCCAAGTGCCACATGGGACAGCCCTTCCTCAGGGCTTGGCCTGGACAGGAACTTCTCCCCTAAAGCCATGTGCAGGGCGGGCTGGGTCAGGGTGTAGGTGAGTGGGACGCCTGAGCCAGGCACCCCCTGCCTGAGGCCCGACCACCTCCCCCGGCAGAAGGGCCAGGCTGGCTGCAGCGCCCGTCCTGGGTCTCCCCCAGTCCTGCCTCAAGGTGCCCCCAGCTCGAAACGCTCCTTTCCTCGGAGTCCTCGCCTGGCCTGGGGAGGAGAATTCGCCTCAGGACTGGCCCCGTCTCCCATGTTAGCACCCCTTAACCGAGACCCCACAGCGAGCTGCGCCAGGCCTGGCCCTGTCTCCCATGTTAGCACCCCTTAACTGGAACCCCACAGCGGGCTGGCAGGAGTTGAGCCCTGAGCTTGGCCACTCTCGGGGGCCCGTGTGTGCCGACAACCCCTGTGCATTGCCGAAAGCCAGGCAGAGTGGGAATGCTCTCATCACAGAAGTGTGACAGGCGCGTGCGTGCGCGTGCGGGGGGCGGATGCCAGCTCCCCACCTGATCGTTCTGCGGCTGTTTGTGTGTGGAAATGCCACACCCCACCTCACAAGCGGAAGCCATCATTGCTTGGACTAAAAGGATAACCGTTCTAAAAGTCCCCAGGCTGGAACGGTGTCTGCTCCCACGGAGTGGGGACGGGCACTGCCCCGTGAGGCCTCCTCTCTTTCCCAAACCCCCATCGCGGGGCTCTGGGATCCAGGGACTAAATTCCAATTAGTAAGAGACAGCAGCATTCTGAAAATGTGCTCTCCCTGCTCTCCCGTTCTCAGAGACTATAGTCAGCAACGGAGGGTAGGGAGGCAGAGAGAGGGGAGAAGGAAGAGGAGAGGGAGGGAGAGGAAACCGCGAACTGTCAGCAGGAGGGAGGGCGGGGGGCTGTGGGCAGGCGGCCAGGCCCCACCTCCCTGGGAGGGCACAGCGGGTGGCCGCGCCAGAGCCCTGCACCTCAGCACTGTGCTCTGACCTGGGCCCCTGCACACGCCGCTCCCCATGCTGGGCCGGAGGGCTGCTTTGTTCCCCGAGAATGAGATGTGCAGCCCTGCACTCCGTGTCCCGGCCACGGATCCGGGCCGTGGAGAGCGGCTGCTTCTGTGTACATACAGCTCTGCACCCAGCAGCCACACTCCCGCTGCAGACGCTCACAGCTCCAGGGCGGTGACAGGGCTGCGGCCAGCAGGGCTAGAAGATCCCGCCGGTTTCCTGGACTGTGGCCTCTGGATCAGGCAGCCGAACGGAGCAGGCACTGGAGTCTGGGTGGCCAGGGCTGTCCTGGAGGGGCTGTAGAGGACACTTCTGGCTGGGCGGCTACAGTCTCCGGGTCTCAGGACCCTGGGTGGGGATGCAGCGGGGATCTCGCCAGCCCTGAGCACCTCCTGTTTCAGTCGGAACCACGATCCCTTGCAGACTCGGAGCTCGCCTAGCCATCTATGTGGCCGTGGGCGGGGGCTGCAGGGGCCTCCCTGCTGCGGCCACTGTGGGTGGGAACCGCTCGCAAGGCTCCGAGGTGCCCCAGCGAGGGTGCCTGTGCCCTAGGGGGCTCAGTCCTCACGCGTCCCACATGGGAAGAGTGCAGCAGAGTGGAGGGCGCCCTGTCCCATGTTCCACATGTGCTGGTCCTGAGCACCCAGCAAGTGCCAGCCCCGACGGCGGCGAGCTCGCACAGACACACAGAGGGCTCTGCGCGGAGGCCTCGAGTCTGGGGAGTGGCAGGAGCTCGGGCTCTGCCACCCCCACATGCCGGCTTGGCAGGAGTTAGAACAGGTCTGTGCTGAGCGGGGCCTTCTGCCAGTAGCTGAGCTGTGTGGAGAGGCCCGGAGACACGCACACGCACCCACACACGGTGACATGTCACAGCCTCTTGGTTATGCACCTTACAGAGCGAGGGACGTGGCTCAGAGCAGCGCGGAGGAGGAGAGGGTCATTTTGTAGTTGGGGACCTCTAACCTGGGTTTTGACGGGTGAATAGGAGTTCACCAGGTAGGCAGGTAGAGGGGCTCTGTCTGAAGGCGGGCAGGGAGGGAAGGCAGAGCCGTGGGCGCTATGGTGGGCCATAGGGTGTTCTCCCCGAGGGTTCCTCTCCCTGAGCCGAGGGGGACGGTCATCGCCCTGAGTAAGGAGGGTAAGGACAAGAGGCAGGAGCCGAGAACCAGGGTACGGGACAGGTCGCCTCTGTTGATGGTGAGACAGCCAACTTAGAAAGCTGTGGTGTTGGGGACAGGGACGCGGAGCAGCAGCAGCAGCCTCTTGTCTACTGGGGCGACGCCCCCTCTGATGTCTCCTCGAGTCGTCTGCCCAGGGCAGGCCACTGCCTGGACTCAGATCGGACCTCGCCGCCTGCTGACCGCAGGGCTGCGGGGAGTCGCTTGCCTGCTCCGTGCCTCAGCTTCCCACCTGTGAAATGGGGAGCCCTCGTGCTTCCGTCCAGGCGACCGTGAGGACAGGGTGGCGCATGTGCCAGGTGGCAGCACACCTGCTCAGCGCCTGTCAAGGCCCTTAAGGAGCCAACCCCTCAGGGCTCACAGCTCTCCCCTCCCCTCCTCCACCAGCAGTTCCCCCAGGGACTCCCCTCTGTGCTGCTGGGGCTCCCCTCGCTCACAGCCTCAGGGCGGGGTGGGGGCTGGGGCTGGGAAGGCCCGTGTCCCGCTGTCCCCAGCCCCCAGCTCCAGGAGCCAGCCATTTCCAGATATTCAGGGAGAAGGAGGCCCCACCATGGCTAAAACGAAAGGCCAGTTAAACAGCCCACGTGCTGACTCACTGCAACTGGTATGGACAGAGCTCCTGTGTGCCGGGCACTTCCCCAGCTGCCTGCCAAGGCTGCCCACCTGCACCTGCAGGGGAGGAGCCTCAGGAGGCCCAGCCTCACCCACCTACACCTGTAGGGGAGGAGCCTGGTGAGGCCAAGCCCCGCCCACCTACCTACACCTGCAGGGGAAGAGGTGGAGCCCTGAGAGGCTCAGCCCCACCCACTTGTACTTGCAGGGGAGGAGCCTGGTGAGGCCAAGCCCCGCCCACCTACCTACACCTGCAGGGGAAGAGGTGGAGCCCTGAGAGGCTCAGCCCCACCCACTTGTACTTGCAGGGGAGGAGCCTGGTGAGGCCAAGCCCCGCCCACCTACCTACACCTGCAGGGGAAGAGGTGGAGCCCTGAGAGGCTCAGCCCCACCCACTTGTACTTGCAGGGGAGGAGCCTGGTGAGGCCAAGCCCCGCCCACCTACCTACACCTGCAGGGGAAGAGGTGGAGCCCTGAGAGGCTCAGCCCCACCCACTTGTACTTGCAGGGGAGGAGCCTGGTGAGGCCAAGCCCCGCCCACCTACCTACACCTGCAGGGGAAGAGGTGGAGCCCTGAGAGGCTCAGCCCCACCCACTTGTACTTGCAGGGGAGGAGCCTGGTGAGGCCAAGCCCCGCCCACCTACCTACACCTGCAGGGGAAGAGGTGGAGCCCTGAGAGGCTCAGCCCCACCCACTTGTACTTGCAGGGGAGGAGCCTGGTGAGGCCAAGCCCCGCCCACCTACCTACACCTGCAGGGGAAGAGGTGGAGCCCTGAGAGGCTCAGCCCCACCCACTTGTACTTGCAGGGGAGGAGCCTGGTGAGGCCAAGCCCCGCCCACCTACCTACACCTGCAGGGGAAGAGGTGGAGCCCTGAGAGGCTCAGCCCCACCCACTTGTACTTGCAGGGGAGGAGCCTGGTGAGGCCAAGCCCCGCCCACCTACCTACACCTGCAGGGGAAGAGGTGGAGCCCTGAGAGGCTCAGCCCCACCCACTTGTACTTGCAGGGGAGGAGCCTGGTGAGGCCAAGCCCCGCCCACCTACCTACACCTGCAGGGGAAGAGGTGGAGCCCTGAGAGGCTCAGCCCCACCCACTTGTACTTGCAGGGGAGGAGCCTGGTGAGGCCAAGCCCCGCCCACCTACCTACACCTGCAGGGGAAGAGGTGGAGCCCTGAGAGGCTCAGCCCCACCCACTTGTACTTGCAGGGGAGGAGCCTGGTGAGGCCAAGCCCCGCCCACCTACCTACACCTGCAGGGGAAGAGGTGGAGCCCTGAGAGGCTCAGCCCCACCCACTTGTACTTGCAGGGGAGGAGCCTGGTGAGGCCAAGCCCCGCCCACCTACCTACACCTGCAGGGGAAGAGGTGGAGCCCTGAGAGGCTCAGCCCCACCCACTTGTACTTGCAGGGGAGGAGCCTGGTGAGGCCAAGCCCCGCCCACCTACCTACACCTGCAGGGGAAGAGGTGGAGCCCTGAGAGGCTCAGCCCCACCCACTTGTACTTGCAGGGGAGGAGCCTGGTGAGGCCAAGCCCCGCCCACCTACCTACACCTGCAGGGGAAGAGGTGGAGCCCTGAGAGGCTCAGCCCCACCCACTTGTACTTGCAGGGGAGGAGCCTGGTGAGGCCAAGCCCCGCCCACCTACCTACACCTGCAGGGGAAGAGGTGGAGCCCTGAGAGGCTCAGCCCCACCCACTTGTACTTGCAGGGGAGGAGCCTGGTGAGGCCAAGCCCCGCCCACCTACCTACACCTGCAGGGGAAGAGGTGGAGCCCTGAGAGGCTCAGCCCCACCCACTTGTACTTGCAGGGGAGGAGCCTGGTGAGGCCAAGCCCCGCCCACCTACCTACACCTGCAGGGGAAGAGGTGGAGCCCTGAGAGGCTCAGCCCCACCCACTTGTACTTGCAGGGGAGGAGCCTGGTGAGGCCAAGCCCCGCCCACCTACCTACACCTGCAGGGGAAGAGGTGGAGCCCTGAGAGGCTCAGCCCCACCCACTTGTACTTGCAGGGGAGGAGCCTGGTGAGGCCAAGCCCCGCCCACCTACCTACACCTGCAGGGGAAGAGGTGGAGCCCTGAGAGGCTCAGCCCCACCCACTTGTACTTGCAGGGGAGGAGCCTGGTGAGGCCAAGCCCCGCCCACCTACCTACACCTGCAGGGGAAGAGGTGGAGCCCTGAGAGGCTCAGCCCCACCCACTTGTACTTGCAGGGGAGGAGCCTGGTGAGGCCAAGCCCCGCCCACCTACCTACACCTGCAGGGGAAGAGGTGGAGCCCTGAGAGGCTCAGCCCCACCCACTTGTACTTGCAGGGGAGGAGCCTGGTGAGGCCAAGCCCCGCCCACCTACCTACACCTGCAGGGGAAGAGGTGGAGCCCTGAGAGGCTCAGCCCCACCCACTTGTACTTGCAGGGGAGGAGCCTGGTGAGGCCAAGCCCCGCCCACCTACCTACACCTGCAGGGGAAGAGGTGGAGCCCTGAGAGGCTCAGCCCCACCCACTTGTACTTGCAGGGGAGGAGCCTGGTGAGGCCAAGCCCCGCCCACCTACCTACACCTGCAGGGGAAGAGGTGGAGCCCTGAGAGGCTCAGCCCCACCCACTTGTACTTGCAGGGGAGGAGCCTGGTGAGGCCAAGCCCCGCCCACCTACCTACACCTGCAGGGGAAGAGGTGGAGCCCTGAGAGGCTCAGCCCCACCCACTTGTACTTGCAGGGGAGGAGCCTGGTGAGGCCAAGCCCCGCCCACCTACCTACACCTGCAGGGGAAGAGGTGGAGCCCTGAGAGGCTCAGCCCCACCCACTTGTACTTGCAGGGGAGGAGCCTGGTGAGGCCAAGCCCCGCCCACCTACCTACACCTGCAGGGGAAGAGGTGGAGCCCTGAGAGGCTCAGCCCCACCCACTTGTACTTGCAGGGGAGGAGCCTGGTGAGGCCAAGCCCCGCCCACCTACCTACACCTGCAGGGGAAGAGGTGGAGCCCTGAGAGGCTCAGCCCCACCCACTTGTACTTGCAGGGGAGGAGCCTGGTGAGGCCAAGCCCCGCCCACCTACCTACACCTGCAGGGGAAGAGGTGGAGCCCTGAGAGGCTCAGCCCCACCCACTTGTACTTGCAGGGGAGGAGCCTGGTGAGGCCAAGCCCCGCCCACCTACCTACACCTGCAGGGGAAGAGGTGGAGCCCTGAGAGGCTCAGCCCCACCCACTTGTACTTGCAGGGGAGGAGCCTGGTGAGGCCAAGCCCCGCCCACCTACCTACACCTGCAGGGGAAGAGGTGGAGCCCTGAGAGGCTCAGCCCCACCCACTTGTACTTGCAGGGGAGGAGCCTGGTGAGGCCAAGCCCCGCCCACCTACCTACACCTGCAGGGGAAGAGGTGGAGCCCTGAGAGGCTCAGCCCCACCCACTTGTACTTGCAGGGGAGGAGCCTGGTGAGGCCAAGCCCCGCCCACCTACCTACACCTGCAGGGGAAGAGGTGGAGCCCTGAGAGGCTCAGCCCCACCCACTTGTACTTGCAGGGGAGGAGCCTGGTGAGGCCAAGCCCCGCCCACCTACCTACACCTGCAGGGGAAGAGGTGGAGCCCTGAGAGGCTCAGCCCCACCCACTTGTACTTGCAGGGGAGGAGCCTGGTGAGGCCAAGCCCCGCCCACCTACCTACACCTGCAGGGGAAGAGGTGGAGCCCTGAGAGGCTCAGCCCCACCCACTTGTACTTGCAGGGGAGGAGCCTGGTGAGGCCAAGCCCCGCCCACCTACACCTGCAGGGGAGGAGTCCTCTCAGGAGGCCAGGCTTCACCTGTAGGGAAGAGGAGGAGCCTTGGGAAGCAAAGCCCCGCCCACCTGCACCTGCAGAGATGGGAGAAGAGGCAGAGCCTCCTTGAATTCAGGTCTGTTTGTTCCTTGGCCCTGGCTCTTTCCAATGTTGGGGGTGGCCTCTGAGGTTTGTCACTCGCTCACTCCTCCAGTGAACATGGCCGAGGGCCCACCACGTGCCTGGCCTTTGGGAAGCCTGAGGTCCAGTAGAGGTCCCAGAGAAGAGGGAGACTGGGCAGCAGGGCCTTGGGGGTGTGGGGAGCTGGGGGAGGGCACGAGAGTGGGGGAGCATGCCAGAGAGGGGGCATGCTGAGACCCAGGCAGAGACTAGGGCTGGCTGGCCACAGAGGGCACAGGGACCATGGGGCCACCAAGGGGGTGCTGGGAGGGGACCAGAAGCTGGTGGGGTGGATGGAGGACTGCAGGGCAGGCAGGGGTATGGTGGTGCAGGACAGAGGGCAGAGGACGGAGCCCTGGCCCCTGGAGTGGTGCCTCTCTGTTTCCAGTCTCCCGGAAAGCAGGAAGGCCTTTTGGAGGGCCGGCTCTCTCACGGCATCCTGCACTTTTCATTGCCTTCCTGTCATGGTCTGCAGGCTGCGATGGTTTCCTTCACTCGATGAGTCTTCCCCGTTCTGCTGAAAGACCAGTCCCAGGAGGGCGGAAGCCCTGCCTGTCGGCTGACCATGGAGGGGCCACGTGCGTGCTGCAGGGTGGAGGGAGAGAACTTCTGGACAGACAGGGAGAGCCCCTGCCTCACATCTGTCAGAGCAGTGGCGTTTGTATGATCAGTAATAGCAGCAGCCCCGGGCACCCCGCACGCCCCGCTGTTTCTTAAGCAGCCAGGACCAGAACTCAGATTGCTCCTCTGGGTGTGTGGGATCCAGACACCTCACCTGCCACACCACGGCCAGCTGAGATTTGCAGTTTTAAAGATGAATATCCAGCTGCTTAAGCGGCCTTGTCAGAGCCTGGCCTGTTGACCAGGGCTGCCTTCTCAGCTGTGCCAAGTCAGCTGCCCATCTCTGCGAGGGTCTGCGTCTGGACGGCGCAGCCCTGCTAGGCTGGCCCGCAGCCCACCAGCACCAGGCGTCTCACTGCTGATGTGGGAAAGGAAGCCTAAATGAGGTAAGCACGAAATCAGTTTTTTCTTTTTCTTTCTTTCTTTTTTTTTAGAGGTTTTTGCTATAGGGAGCATGCGCTCTCCAGACACAGAGAGAGAGACAGAGAGAAGAAAGCTAGAAATCACCCCCTGGGGGGGATGGCCACACCGCAATCCCTTCTCCTCCATCCTCCTCTTGGGATCTTGGGCACGCATGCACGCGCCCGCCGTGAGTTTAAGTCCCCAGGTCCAGGACTTGAACCACAGTCGACTACGTGGGAGTCCAGCGACATAGCCATTACGCTAACTGCTGGTCCCTGTTTTTTCTCTTTTTGAACATTCCATTCTTTTGCACTTCCGTGTGATTTTAAGGATCAACTTGTCAATTTCTCTAAAAAAACAGGCCATTGAGATTTGCTCATGATTGCCCTGACTCAGTTGATCGATATTGGACTGAATTGGCATGCCAACCATGTGGATGGAGTCTCCCATCGTCCACGCGGTGTGCCCCCATTACCTGGGTACTGTCCCATGTCGGTCTCCCACCCAAGCACACGGTGTGTCCCCCCTTACCTGGGTACTGTCCCATGTCGGTCTCCCACCCAAGCATGC
>NW_006203495.1:144802-147589 GCF_000334495.1 Tupaia belangeri chinensis
GTGTGTCCCCCCTTACCTGGGTACTGTTCCATGTCAGTCTCCCACCCAAGCCCGCGGTGTGTCCCTCCTTATCTGGGTACTAGTCCATGTTGGTCTCCCACCCAAGCACGCGGTGTGTCCCCCCTTACCTGGGTACTGTCCCATGTCAGTCTCCCACCCAAGCACGCGGTGTGTCCCCCCTTACCTGGGTACTGTTCCATGTCGGTCTCCCACCCAAGCACGCGGTGTGTCCCCCCTTACCTGGGTACTATTCCATGTCGGTCTCCCACCCAAGCCCGCGGTGTGTCCCCCCTTACCTGGGTACTATTCCATGTCGGTCTCCCACCCAAGCACACGGTGTGTCCCCCCTTACCTGGGTACTGTCCCATGTCGGTCTCCCACCCAAGCCTGCGGTGTGTCCCCCATTACCTGGGTACTAGTCCATGTCGGTCTCCCACCCAAGCACGCGGTGTGTCCCCCCATTACCTGGGTACTGTTCCATGTCGGTCTCCTACCCAAGCACGCGGTGTGTCCCCCCTTACCTGGGTACTATTCCATGTCTCTTAGCACCGCTTTCTTGTTTTCGAATTTGAGCGTATTACTCTTTTGGCGGATGTAACCCTCAGCATTATATATCTGTGATGCTTTTGTAAATAGTGTTCTTGTTTAAGTGAAATTTCTGACTTCCACTGCTAGACCGGGGAAAATCTGGACAGATTTTTATATGTTGATCTTTCTTTTCAACCTTGTTAAGCTCACTCATTTTCTCTAGTAGCGTTTCCCCCCGAGCTCACTAGATTCAGTAGCTAGGCAATTGTGACACCTATGAGTAAACAGAGCTCCAGTCCTTCCTCTCCAGTCTGGCTGCACCTCTTTCTTTTTCTTGCCTTATTGCTTAAGCTAGCATCACCCCACATTTGCAGAGCAGTGGTGACAACACTCTTCTCTCGTTTCTGATCCGAATGACATTTCAGTTAGGAATGATGCCAGCAGGCCAGTCCCATAGCCTACTAGTTAAAGGAACCAGGTCCCACATGGTTAACTACGGTCTGAATCCAGCCTTGGTGACTCCAGAAGCATGCCAGGTGCTGCTGCGTGTGCGTGTGCATACCCCAAACGCCCACCGCATGGAGAAATGAAGGGCAAGGGACCGTGGCATGACCACGCTCCACTGGGACGGGCCTGTGCTTTCTCTCTGTGTTCTCTCTCTGGCGAACACATGTACTCTCTGGAAATTAAAATAAAAGAAAGAGGATCGCTTCGTCTTATAAAATATTCCTTTTTAAAGTTTACTTATTTATTACCTGATCGTGGAAAGAGAAGGAGAGAGAAATAGAGCACCCCGACACCGTCTTGACCCTATGACCCACCCCAGCTCCAGCCAGCCTGGACCGCAGGCATGCGTGTGGCCTACCCAGAGGGGTCTCCAGGCTTGGACTGGCAACCTTTCCATGTCGGCCTGCCTCAGAGAGCACTCTTCTTTGCTGTCGTGCCACCATCTGGGCCCTCTTAAATGCTCTTTACCTGGTTGAGGAAATTTCTGGTGTGCTGATCATCTTAAAGATTAATTAGTATTGGATTTTGTAAAAACAAACAAAAAACAAATAAAAAAGGTAACTATTGTGATGCTCTTAGGACTTCTATTCCCAGTTGTTTAATATGGTCAGTTATCTTGACCGATTTTCAAATGTCAAAGTAACCTTGCGTTCCCGGGATAGATCCCGTTTGATTATAACGTACTCTGCTCCCCCACTCCTCCTCCTCCTTGCTGTTGAATCGGAGGTGTTAAACTTTGTCGTGAGACGCTCGCGCCCGTGCCACGAAGGATATTGGTCCACGGTCTCCCCCGTGAATGTCTTTGGCTTTATTAACAGCTCGATGCGGCCTCACGGGACGAGTGTGCTCTCTGGAAGTTCGTGCAGATCTGCTGTTCTCTCCCGCTTAAGTGTCAGCGACGTTCTGGGGTCATGTCATCGGGGACTGCAGCTGCGTGTGTGTGTGTGTGTGGGGTAAAGTAGAAATTCAGTGTTAGACGTACCTGCAGTGTCTGCTGCTTCTTGGTCACACCGGGGCTGCATTTTTCAGGGGGTCTGCCCATTGCAACCAAGGGGCTCAAATGCTGGCGTCGCGCTGTTCGCGGCAGCCCATGACCTTCGCTGTGTGCTCAGAGTCTGAATAAGGCCGGCGGCCGGTCTCCACCCGAGGCTGGTCACGTTTGTGTCCCCCCATCCTGAACTGTCTGCCCAGAGCTTAATCAAGTTTATTGACTTTCTTGAAGCACGAGCTTTCGGGTTTATTGACTTCCTGTGTTGGTTTTCGGATTCCTGCGTTGGAGCTCCCGGCTAGGACTTTATTCTTTCATTTCTTCTGCTGATCCGGGGCTTCACTGATCTGCTTTCCTTCTTTTTTTCTGGTTTCTTGATAGAGAAACTGAAGCCATTAACTTGAACCGTTTCTTCTTTCCAAACACAGGTATTTAATTTTGTGGATGTCCCTCTCAGTTGCAGCCCCCAATTTTAAAATGTGTTTTCATTCATTTCCAAATTGTTTTTATTTTCTGCTGATCCCTCCTCTGACCCAGGAGTGATTTAGAAGTGTGTTATTTAACTTGCGAATATTCGGGAGCCTTTCCAGACTCTTCCGTGACCGGGTTTCATCTCCACGCAGGCCAGACAGAGCATGTGTCTCAGGTGTCCCGAATCTGCTGGTGTTTCCCGAGGCCTGCTCTGCAGACAGGGCTGGCTCAGGTTAGAAAGTGTTCTGTGAACGCTGGAAGCCGCATGCGCCTGCCGAGGCGTGTGGCCCCCG
>NW_006203495.1:147857-154401 GCF_000334495.1 Tupaia belangeri chinensis
GCTCTTCCATAAGACGTTTCTTCAAACCCTTGTCCATTTTCAACTTGGACTGTGTTTAATTGTCGAATTTTGAGAGTTCTGTGTGTAGTCTAGACACCAGCCCCGTCTGATACGCGGTTTGCAGACACGTTCTCCTCTCCCATGGCTTGTCTTTTCATCTTCTTAATGAGGTCTTTTGAGGAGCAAAAGTTTTTAATTTTGATGAAATCCAATTCATCAGTTTTTCCTTTTAAGGATTTCAAATCTCAAACTTCTGGTTTGAAGTCTAAGCGCTTCCTGCAAGATTTTTTTCCCTGTATTGTTTTCTAAAACTTCATAATAGTTTCATATTTATTTATTTATTTATTTATATTTATTTATTTTGAGAGGTTTTTGCTATAGGGCGGCATGGCCATCCCCAGACAGGGAGAGGCATAGAGACAGAAAGCGAGAAGTCACCCCCCAGGGGGGATGGTCAGGTCGCAATCCCTTCTCCTCCATTCTCCTCTCGGGATCTTGGGCACTCACGCACACGCACCAGGTGTGAGTTTAAGCTGCCGAGTCTGGGACTCGAACCGCGGTCGACTACGTGGGAGTCCAGCGACATAGCCGTTACGCTAACTGCTGGTCCCAATAGTTTTATATTTAAGTCCATGGCCTACTTGATTTATTTTTATTAAGTCACAGGACTCAGAGGGAGGTTCTTTGCTCCTGCCTGTGAACCTTCAGTCGCTCCCACGCCATCTGTCTTCAGGGCTGTTTTCCTCTGTGAAGTGACCTGTGCCCTGGCCCGAAGTCGGTCTGGTGTACCCGTGGCCCCTTCCTCAGTCCTCTGCTCTGTCCCGTCCATCTGGGTGTCGTCTCCTGCAAATATCTCCGGCCATATTGAAATCGAGCTGCTTGTTTTCTTATTGCTGAGTGTTGACAGTTTCTTTTCTTTTCACACCAAACCTTGCTGGGCGTGCTATTTGCAAACATTCTCTCCCACTCCGTAGGTTGGCTCTTCATTGTCTTGACGGTGTTCTGGGCAGCACGAAAGTTTTACATTTCAGTGAAGTCCAAGTTACCATGTTTTTCCTTTTCTAGATTATACTGATAATGTCGTTTCAGAGAACTCTTCCCCCAGACCCAGGCACGAGTATTTCACCCTGCAGCTTTCAGTCTCATCCCTCCTGTGCTCATCTCTGGTCTGTGCTGAGTCAGCCCTGTATGAAGCGTGCAGCTCGGGCCCAGCCGCGGCGTGGGCAGCAGGGGTGCCGTGGGTGAGGTTGGAGACCACGCGAGGGGGCTCTAGGTTTGCGTCCCGTGTCTGCTTCAAGTGCACGGGTGTGACCCTGGCTGACCGCAGGGCTGGGGCGATGGTGGCCTGCAGGACTCTCGCTCTACCGCTCAGAAAACAAGGAACAAACTCTAATAACGGTGTGACGCTTAGTCGCGGCTCCTTTTATGCCTCGTTGCCTGTAGATTGTTGGACCATTTTAAACTGTCTCTTCTCCACTGATTGCTTTAGTGTCTTTGCCAGAATGGCTGCCTTTGTGTGGTCCACCCTGGACCCTGACTCACCTGGCAGGTCTGTGTTTGTGTGGTCCACCCTGGACCCACCCTGTCCCCTGACTCACCTGATAGATCTGTGTTCGTATCTGTCCACCCTGGACCCACTCTGTCCTCTGACTTACCTGACAGGTCTGTGTTTGTATCTGTCCACCCTGGACCCACCCCGTCCCCTAACTTACCTGATAGATCTGTGTTCGTATCTGTCCACCCTGGACCCACCCCGTCCCCTGACTCACCTGGCAGGTCTGTGCCAGTCCTGTGTCATCTTGGTTGCTGTAGATCTGCAGATGTCTTCAGGGCAAGGTGTGCGATTCCTACAGATTCTTGGATCTGGGGCCGGGGATCGTATCAGGCTGAGGAAGCTTCAGCCGTTGTTTCCGCAGATGTCCCACCTGCTCTGGTCCTTTCTCTGTCTCTGCCTGGACACCGGCCCGCCTGAAGTTGGCTCGCGGCCCGCGGCTCGCAGAGGGCCTTTGCGGTGCTCATGAAGCTCCTCTTCCTGCCGAGTTTCATTCTGGATAGTTTTTTTGCCGCGTCTTCAAGCTCGGCCTCCCGGCACTGCCCTCCCAGGGCTCTAGCTCCTGTTCCTTCCTGCCTGGTGGGTAGTGCCACCCTTGGCCTGTGCTGCCCTCCCTCCATGGCTCATCCCGCCTCAAGGGCCCTCCACACCCATTCCCGCCGGTCACCCTGCCATATGGTCACCCTGCCATATGATCACCCCACTGTGCCGGTCACCCCACTGTGCCGGTCACCCCGCTGTGACAGTCACCCCACCATATGGCCACCCCCACTATGCCAGTCACCCCTCCATACGGTCACCCCACCATACAGTCACCCCGCTTTGATGGTCACCCCACCATATGGTCACCCCACTGTGACAGTCACCCCGCTGTGATGGTCACCCCGCTGTGACGGTCACCCCACTATGATGGTCACCTCGCTGTGATAGTCACCATGCTGTGATGGTCACCCTGCTGTGACAGTCACCCCGCTGTGATGGTCACCCCGCTGTGACGGTCACCCCACTATGATGGTCACCTCGCTGTGATAGTCACCATGCTGTGATGGTCACCCTGCTGTGACAGTCACCCCGCTGTGATGGTCACCCCGCCATACAGTCACCCCACTGTGATGGTCACCCCACTGTGACAGTCACCCTGCTGTGACAGTCACCCCGCTGTGATGGTCACCCGCTGTGATGGTCACCCGCTGTGACGGTCACCCCGCTGTGATGGTCACCCGCTGTGACGGTCACCCCGCTGTGATGGTCACCCTGCTATGATGGTCACCCTGCCATACGGTCACCCTGCCGTAGGGTAGCTGTTGTTGTACTGCCATGAAGGTCACCCCGCCATGACGGTCACCCCGCCGCGACACTCACTGCACAGTAGGGCTGCTGTGGCTGCTACCGCCCTGAGGTCACCCAGTTGCACAGCAGCTCTGGCCCCGCCTCCTCGCAGAGCTACTGCGGCGCCCGCACTGTGCTAGCGGCTCCTTCTAGGGTGACCTGAGACAGGGGCAGACATGTGAGGCTCGGGGTCCTCCAAGGTCCCCACAAGTCAGTGGCTGAGCAGGACGTGGACCTGGGCCCGGTCCTCACTCACTGACCTCGGCAGTAGGTGCGAGGTTTCCAGAGAGGAGAGCCGAGGTCACCTGGCTGCAGAGGGAGTCCTGCAGGAGAGCGGGGCTGCCAGGTCCTGCTCCAGGACCAGGCCACTCGGCCCTGAAGTCCCCAAGGCGCCCCTGGAACCAGCGCCCCCCACCCTCTCCCATTTTTTACTGCTGAAACCAAACAATGTATACCCTGAGTCAACGCCAAAGAAAGTTGTTTATTTTTAAAATCTGCATTAAAAAAAAATAAGAGCTCCATTTCTAACGAACGTCTCTTTCTTAGAGAGCCCTCATTAATAAGAGAAAGGAGATTTTTGCAAACCTTTATGGAAATTAAACCCACAATCTGGGCACACAATGTTTAACAAGTGATAATTAACTGCTGACAGTGTAATTTCGGCTTGGAAGAAAACGTGTTTTTCATTAAGAAGTAATCACAGAGCTCCCTGCGCTGGGAGTCTAAGCTCAGCTGGGGGGGGCTCAGCCCTCTGTCCAGAGGTTCTGTGCTGGCCCTAAGTGGCCCCTGCCAGGCAGGAACAGGGCCCCAGAAGAGGCGCCGGTGGGGAGGGCGGAACACCGTGCCCACAGCCTGGACAGTCCCGCCTCACCGAGGGTCCAGCCTCCTCTGCCGAGCCTGCGTGCAGACCGGAGTCCGACAGGGTCTGAGCTGCCTGGAGGCTTGGGCCCAGCTGGAGCACTGCTCGGGCCTTCCCTGACTGTAGCGAGCCAGCCTGGGCGGGGCCTGCAGCAGTGAACGCGTGTCCCTGGGTCTTGCTCCGAGTGCCCCGGTCCTGCGAGAACGTGCCTCACTCACGGAGCGTCCCAGCAGGCAACTTTGAGAAGCCCATGGAGCTGGGCACGGGCAGGCTCTCTGTGAGGACGGACCGCTGTGGTTTCCTCCGGAGTACTCGCTGCCGCCTGGAAGCCCCCTCTTCCCGACTCCACCCCAACTAGATGACCGTCCAGTCTGCTCGGGCCCTCCTGGGTCACCTGGGTCGGGTTATGAGGATGCAGAAGGGGCCCTGCCAGGCTCCTTGGGCCGAACCCAGGTCCCGAGACCCTGGGGCAGCAACATGGATGGGCCTTTCCCGCGACCCACAGCGCGACACGACAGGCAGTGAGGGGTGGGCACACAGCCCAGCGGGGGATGGCTGCCCGTGTTCACTGTCACCTGCCGCTGAGCACTGGGGACACGGGGCAAGCCACCCAAACCCTGGCCTCTCTTCCATGGAGCCGAGGTCTCTGGGTCTGCCGAACTCTGAAGGAGGTGGCATGCCTCCTCCTGGCAGGAGCAGAGGCCGGGACTGAAGCCCAGCCCTAGGAGGTGGGGCCTCCCCTGAACAAACACCTGCCACTGTACTGCCCAGTCAGTGCCTGCCAGCTAGGGGCTGTCCGCCCCCATGGAGGCTGTGGGTGCACAGTTGCTGGGGCTGCCGGGCCAGGACCCCTACCAGTGGGAAGGGGTCTTTGCGTTCACCTGGATCGAGTCTCCTCTTGACGGCAGGGAACGAAGCAGGCACAGTATGGAAGGGACAGCCCCAGGCCTGGAAGGGAAGTGGGTGCAGCGTGGACCCGAGGGGCTGGGCAGGCAGGCAGGAGATGCTGAGGAGTGGGGGTCCCTGTGAGCCCGAGAGCTGCCCCCTCTGCTTTCCCTGAGGGGTGCGGGGGAGCGGGGCAGGGAACTAGAGGAGTCGGAGTCGGGCACTGCAGGCTTCCTGGCCCGGCTCAGTCACTTCTCTGCTGTGTGAGACGGGCAGGTTGCCTCCTGTCTCTGGGCGTGTTTCCTCACCCGTCACAGGGGGACGGTGACTCGACCACCCTGCAGACCAGGGTTAGGCGGGAGGGCAGTGAGGCGGGCAGGGCCGGGGCAGGGCTGGAGTCAGTCTCGGGCCTGGGGTTCGTCCGATCATCGAGCTTAAGCAGGGCCTGCCTCGGGGGCCCAGCGTTCTTGCTATGGGGTCCTCTAGGAGCGTTTAGCCTCCCGCCATGCCTGGGAACGCCCACCTGCAGTCGCTATGAAGCCTCCAGGGAAGACGCGGCAGCCAGGACGGACTAATTGCTGCAGGCGGTCACCACGTCTCTTCTAAACAGAGATGCTAAACGGAGCAGCCGCCCTTCATCCACGGGTTAATGTCTGAGCAGAAGGAACCGGAGCTGCATGGGGGCTCATGGCATCTCAGTGGGAGGCAGGACGGGTCAGGGGTCCGCCCCTCTCCCCTGAAGGGGCACTTAAGAGCAGGCGCAGTGCAGGCCCCGCAGCTCTAAGATACCCTGATGCCCTCAGAACAGCCTCCTCTTCCAGGATGTCCCCGTGTGCTCATGCACGTGTGTGTGCGCATGCGTGTGAGCCTCGTGCCCCACGCTGGTATGGGCGGTGGCTGGCCCAGAGCCCCACCCAGCAGCCCTGGCCATCCAGGAGCTCCCCTGAGGCCCCACAGCAGCCACTGTACCTGCCCCCTGGCCACAGCTGTGCCACGGACTGCCCAGGGGCGCAAGGGGTGGGATTTTTTTTTTTTTTTGGCAATATGGTTCATGTGCTCGCCAGAGAGAGAGAGAGCCAGAGACAGACCGAAAGCAAGAAAACACCCCTGGGGGTGGTGGTGGTGGCCACACTGCAATCTCTTCTCTATGATCGGGATTTGGGGCACGCACACACACATGCTCCGCGTGGTTCTCAAGCCACCAGGTCCAGGACTCAAACTGTGAACCTGGCCATGTGGGATCCAACCTCCACGTCGCCGGGTGGAAGCTGCTGTTCCCGGCCAGGTGAGGGTGTTGGAAGGAGAGGGGAGGCGGAGGTCAGTGCAGGCGCAGCGTCGCCCGCCCAGGCGTTGTTTCCCTATCCGGCCTCTTGCCGGCTCCACACTGCATGCACCTTCGCTGGGAACAGACAGGACGAGGCGGAGCACCTGCCCGGACCCACGGCGAGGAAGCACTGAGCCAGGCAGCACCGTGCTGGCCCCAGGTGCCCCGCGGGGCCACTTGCACCCCTCCCTTGCCTGCCCTGCCCTTCCCCACCCACTCTTCCCCACAGCTTCCAGGAAAGCTGGTGACCTGCACCGCTCAAGGGTATGCGTCTGTGCGAGGAGCTTCTCTGGGCATTCTCTGTCACAGCGGAAAACAAGCCAAACGGAGAGACACAGGAGAGAGCCCGAGTGCCCGGGGGCAGGAACCCGGCTGAGTAAGTAACCGCATCCAGGCCGCGGAGCGCCAAGCGCCGGTGAGAAGATGGAGTGCGGTCCCCGTGCACCGGATGATCGCCACGACGGGAAACGCGCTGCTGACGATGTGGAATATCCCCCAGCTCGGTGCACGCACAGACAACCGTCTGGAGGCACGCGGAGGCCCTTGGGAAGGTCCGTCCTGGTCTGAGACTCAGCGTCTTCCCCACGACCGTTGG
>NW_006203496.1:0-13467 GCF_000334495.1 Tupaia belangeri chinensis
CTTTTACTCCTCCCAACCAGTAACACATAGGGTTTACTCATAAAGGGAAAGGGTCCAGTAGCTCTCAGTAAGGCGAGGTAGAAATCAGTACCAGCCATTCCACTTTCCCAATAACTCCCACATTTCTCTCCTGACATCAGTTGGGTTCAGACCCTCACATTCCTGGTGGGTTACTTTAACTCCCTCCTCACTGGACTCCTCGCCCAGCACCTACTCCCCTCCTAGTCATTCCCAACCCTATCGCCCTACTATTTCTCTTAAATTCAACTATGTTCTTAGCAAAATATGTAAGAAACAAGAAATGGAAAGTTATTTGTTGTCAAATATGTTCTGGTCAGTTCCTGCTTAAAATCTCTCAGGGGTTCTCCTTAGCCTTCAAGAAAAAGCCCAAACTCTTTTCCATGGCTCTAGGCCCGTCCTGCCTTGGCTCAAAAACTCTCCTGGGCCTTCTCTCCCCTCTCTTCGCCCAAGCTCAGAAACACCAACCACTTTTTCACCCCAGAACATCTTGGTTCTCTCCAGCCATCCCTTCTTCACAAGTGCTGTCTGTCTGTCTGTCACACAGGCATTTTCATGGGCAACCAGCCATTAAAGGTTTGAGGAGGTGCCCCCCACATCAAGACCACCTGTTCATACAGTGAAAAAATAATCAGCAAAATATGTTCTTCATTACATATATATAAATATCACTCTTGAAAACACAACAGGCCTGCCTCCCCTGTCTCCAGAAATAATCTAAAGATACATATTGTGGGAGACCAGAATAGGTCACCCAAAACATGAAGCACTGTTGAGTTGATGGCAATTAAGAAAAAGCAGATGCAGGAGAGCTCTTGGCCCTTCTTCTACTCGCCTGAAAGCAAAGAGACCCTGCACCCTCTTCTACAGGGAAAACAGAGGCTAACTACCAAAAACGACTTTGGACCCTTATCGGCCCAGAGATGGTACAGAGTCTTCGCTGAGAAGCCTTATTAACCTGCCTCTATCTGCCGTTGTCTGCGAGCTGCCACTCCTAGACTTCGGGTCTTTCCTCTGTCTTGTCACTGCTCTATAAATTTACTGGTTTTATGTGACCTAGAATTCAAAGCCACCTATTTGAGAATGACTCATTTCCTGGTTTTCTTTTACGTGTGTGTGTGTGTGTGTGTGTGTGTGTGTGTATTAAATACATGTTAATAAAACCTCTTTGGGGGCCAGCAGATGGCATGGAAGTTAAGGCACTGAATCCCTCATAGCCAACTCCAAGCTTTGAGTCTCGGACCTGGCAGCCTGAAAATCACGCCAAACCTGTGTGTGTGCATATATGCCCAAAAATCCCTAAAGGAGAATGGAGAAGAAAGGATTGCGGCATGGCCATCCCCCCTTGGGGAGGTGATTTCTCACATTCCCTCTCTTTCTCACTCTGTCTCTGGCAAGCACACACACTCTACAGAAGAAAAAAAAAAAAGAAAAAAACCTAATAACAAAATAAATAAAACTCCTTTTTGTCTTTGTTAACCTATCATTGTTGTAGGGTCTGTTCTAAGAACTTATGATGGTTGAAGAAAAAATTCCTTTTCTCCCCCTATACCATCAATGGGGACTTCTGCCCATTCTTCTTCAATCGTCTAACTAGTCCTTGAGTCGAGACTTCCACATGTCTGCTAGGAGCAAGGAGAAAAGTCACTCTCTCATTTAAGGAGTCCACCCTGACAGCCAAGACACCACTATGTCAACGAAAGCGGGCCGCAGAAAAGGGAAGAATGACGACAGAGGAGCTGTGCCCTCGCTGAGCATCGTCTCCAGCCTAGATTCACCAGCCTAGACTCAAATCCAAGATACGGAGCGTGCGGGCAAGAATAGACAGCGCCGAGAAAAGGCAAGAGGAGAGTTGAAGCTTGATATGATCTTGCTAGTTTTCTTAAAATCAAGCTCATTCCCTGCAAATACGGCGGGGGCGGGGGGTGGTCACAAAGAGTAATCACTAAGCAGACAAGGCTGAAGGTAACACAAGGTGATAAGTTTATAATGCCCTGAGCACAGATCCTCTGGCTGTTTGGAGACTCCCGTGGAAAACGGGGCACTGAGTCTATGTCGCCATCTGTCCACTGGCTCCTTTCTGCAAGCCTTTCATTTCATGGACCTGGTTCATGCCTGTCCAGTGTCGTCCCCATTACTCTAAATGAACGCTACTGGTTGGGAGCTGACCTGTCACTCCACCTGCTACTAACACATGGCTGCTTTTTTGCAGGGCACGCATCACCAGAAATGAGATTGGTAAATGAGTCAAGTGTCCTAGAGAAAGAAATATATGATCATCAAGACAGTTCAATGAAAGAAACTGCTATGAACACACATCAGCTGTCTTTCAATTTGTGTTACTGTAGCTCTGTGGGGAAATTCTTGTTAGAGATGTTAGAAAGGAAAAAAAAAAACCCTTTGGGATCTAGAATATTTTTCAGTGACACTTCGCCTTGACTGGTTACTATTTCTTTACTTCTTTTTTTTTCTTTTTCTTTTTAAGTTTCCAGAGGGCACACACATGCTCACTGGAGAGACAGAAAGAGAGGGAAATCAAGAAAGCACCTCCCCTGTGGATGATCACGCTACAAGACCTTCAGCACTTCTCCCTTCTTTCAAGATTTTGGGCATGCACACACATGTACCTGGCATGTTTTGCAAGCTGCCAGGTAGGACTTGAACCACATAGTCAGCCATGTGGGGTCCAGTCACCTTAGCCACCATGCCACAGGCTGACCCTACTCCTAACCTTAGAGGAAAAACAGTCCCACTGTTTTAGGCATAAATAATTAACAGACAGATAAGACAGGTCAGGAAAATTCTAAATATCTTCTCCATTGCAACCCAAAGCAATTTTATTGAGAGACTGATTGATTTATTGAGAAGGCCTTGGAGAACAGGGAAGCTGAATCATGAAAGCGCCAGCTGCCTTCACCTTCCCTGATAGCTGCACAGCCTTCCTGGCCGAACTGCCACGGCCTTCTGGGGTGCCTTGAGCATTGGCCGTCAAGACGGGAATACCTTAGTACCATCTGGGAGGGGGGTCATCCACAAACCACCACCCAGCAGAGCCCACAAATGAGAGAGTGTAGCCCTCATTTTGAGTAGAATTGTCCACCCTTTGTACCATTAACAAGGTGCGGTAAAAGCTTGAGGTTAGCCAGTTCCAACTGGTCAAATGCACTGGCTAGGGCATTAGTTCTCTAAAGTTTATTAAACTACATTGGCCTGAGAAGGCCTCTGTACTCCACACCCTCACTTCAGGGTCTGCTTCCTTAACACAAACAGGTGAGTGATAGCCAATCACAGCAGCCATGCTTCCGTCAATCACGGGTGCGCCAAGCAAACCCCCGAGCGGTGGCCAATCCAGCTGCTTCTCTACCTTCTTCCCCTCACTTCCTTACATCACTTTCCTTTTCCTGCCCATAAAAGTGATTGGCCCACTTGGCACCTAGGAGTTCCTCGGGACCCATTTTAGGAGCTGCCTAATTTGAGAATCATTTTTGCTCCATTTAAACTCTGCTAAATTAGATTTATCTACAGTTTTTCTTTTCATACGTTCATTAACAAATTACATGGCAGGGGGCCAGTCGGATGGTGTGTTGTTGGCTAAGGCAGCTGGATCCCACATGGTGGACTGCACTGTTCAAGTCCCAGGCCCCAGGCTTAAAAAAAAAAAAAAAAAAAAAAAAAACAAAAAAATACTAACACATGGCTGCTTTTTTGCAGGGCACGCATCACCAGAAATGAGATTGGTAAATGAGTCAAGTGTCCTAGAGAAAGAAATATATGATCATCAAGACAGTTCAATGAAAGAAACTGCTATGAACACACATCAGCTGTCTTTCAATTTGTGTTACTGTAGCTCTGTGGGGAAATTCTTGTTAGAGATGTTAGAAAGGAAAAAAAAAAACCCTTTGGGATCTAGAATATTTTTCAGTGACACTTCGCCTTGACTGGTTACTATTTCTTTACTTCTTTTTTTTTCTTTTTCTTTTTAAGTTTCCAGAGGGCACACACATGCTCACTGGAGAGACAGAAAGAGAGGGAAATCAAGAAAGCACCTCCCCTGTGGATGATCACGCTACAAGACCTTCAGCACTTCTCCCTTCTTTCAAGATTTTGGGCATGCACACACATGTACCTGGCATGTTTTGCAAGCTGCCAGGTAGGACTTGAACCACATAGTCAGCCATGTGGGGTCCAGTCACCTTAGCCACCATGCCACAGGCTGACCCTACTCCTAACCTTAGAGGAAAAACAGTCCCACTGTTTTAGGCATAAATAATTAACAGACAGATAAGACAGGTCAGGAAAATTCTAAATATCTTCTCCATTGCAACCCAAAGCAATTTTATTGAGAGACTGATTGATTTATTGAGAAGGCCTTGGAGAACAGGGAAGCTGAATCATGAAAGCGCCAGCTGCCTTCACCTTCCCTGATAGCTGCACAGCCTTCCTGGCCGAACTGCCACGGCCTTCTGGGGTGCCTTGAGCATTGGCCGTCAAGACGGGAATACCTTAGTACCATCTGGGAGGGGGGTCATCCACAAACCACCACCCAGCAGAGCCCACAAATGAGAGAGTGTAGCCCTCATTTTGAGTAGAATTGTCCACCCTTTGTACCATTAACAAGGTGCGGTAAAAGCTTGAGGTTAGCCAGTTCCAACTGGTCAAATGCACTGGCTAGGGCATTAGTTCTCTAAAGTTTATTAAACTACATTGGCCTGAGAAGGCCTCTGTACTCCACACCCTCACTTCAGGGTCTGCTTCCTTAACACAAACAGGTGAGTGATAGCCAATCACAGCAGCCATGCTTCCGTCAATCACAGACAGCCCGCCCTTTAGACGGTTGGCACAGGCAAACGCCGAGCCGTGGCCAATCCAGCTGCTTCTCTACCTTCTTCCCCTCACTTCCTTACATCACTTTCCTTTTCCTGCCCATAAAAGTGATTGGCCCACTTGGCACCTAGGAGTTCCTCGGGACCCATTTTAGGAGCTGCCTAATTTGAGAATCATTTTTGCTCCATTTAAACTCTGCTAAATTAGATTTATCTACAGTTTTTCTTTTCATACGTTCATTAACAAATTACATGGCAGGGGGCCAGTCGGATGGTGTGTTGTTGGCTAAGGCAGCTGGATCCCACATGGTGGACTGCACTGTTCAAGTCCCAGGCCCCAGGCTTAAAAAAAAAAAAAAAAAAAAAAAACACGCCTGCATGCCCAAAATCCTGAGGGGAGAATGGAGGAGGAGGGACTGCAATGTGGTCATTCCCCTGGGGGTTGTGTGCTTTCTCAGTTTCCCTCTCTCTCTGGCTAACACGCACTCCTATAGCAAATTAAAATAATACTAGTATGTCAGGGAAGTCCAGTGCCTTCAGAGAACTCCAGTAGGATACTGCATTGTGAGGGAGAAAAGAGTTCTACCTTCACGACTAGAAAAGCATACACATCTGCTTAGTGTGAGCTTTGTCAGGTAAGAGACTTTATAAGGAAATGAAGGCACAAAGAAACAAATAAACCTATGTGTTTTTATGTCAGGCTCGGCAAAGGAGAGGCTAGTCATGAAGATGTATGATTGGCCGAAGGAGGTTTGACCTAAGGGAGCAGCCCTAGCAAGTCCTCTGTCCTGACTCTTCTGGGTGTCTCTGTGCCTTTGGTCTCTTTTCTCCAGGTGTCGGGAGGGCACGTGTCACATGAGGGTCTTATGTCCTCCTGGGGGGAAGGTCAAGAATCCTTCCTAGGGTTTACGACCTGCTTTAAGGTAAAGGGAGAAGGGGAAGGTTAGAATGAACTTTCCTACTTCCGCAGTTTTCTCAATGCCAAGATCCGTGGTGGGGGGTAGCCCGTCCTAGCGTAGCCCCGATGTTATCTAGCACACAGCTGACTCATTTGACATCTATCTCAGTGCAACACTTCCATGGCCCTGAAGACCATTCTCCAGCCCACCACCACTTGTGCAGAGGCTCCTCGCTATTAGTAAGGACTTGGATCAGTCATCATTAATCTTGGGTCTGCAAAGGTCACTGATAAGACTGCAATAAAAGACTCGAGGAAGGAACACAGCAGCCAGAAGCAGAGTTAATTATGTGTGCATCTAACAATTTTGGAAGAAGACCAGGTATAAATCAATAAAATCTAACAGATCTTTCATTTTTTTCCTCTCTTCTGCAAGCTATTCCCTGCTGCCCAGAGACAAAGTTTTCTTTAACTGAAATTTCTCTAGAAATTACTTGGGAGGAAAGCAAGAAGGTAAAGAGAAAAGTGTCTCTTCATTTTTAAGTTTCACTTTAGTCTTTCACCTAGTTTTAGAGAGATTTTTTTTTTCTTTTGCTCTAGGGCACATGCATTCATCAAAGAGACAGGGGGAGACAAGAAGTAAGAAATCACCTCCCAAGGCGGGGGGGTGGCCATGCCACGATCCCTTCTCCTCCAGTCTCCTCTCAGGACTTTGGGTACACGCCCACTACTTTTAACCCAGTAAAGATAAACTAGACAAATGCTACCATCCCATAGTCCAGCCTGTGTCTGTCCCAAAGTCAAGATGCCCATAGATGCTCAAGGTGGCAGGCAGTGATGAGTGATAGGCAACATAGAAGTATAGCCTCCATACGTTCTTAGAACAGACCCCTGTGACAAAAACAAACAAAACAAACAAACAAAAAACAGATTAACAAGAGAAAAGGGAACAGAAGTTTATTGACAAATACAGTTCACGTATACATGGGAGATGCGCAGGAAATGAGTCATTCTCAAAAAAAAAAAAAAAAGTGGCTTTGAATTCCAGCTTACAGACATCGTCAGCGAACAGTAAATTTTTAGAGATGTGACAAAGGAAAAGGACTTGGCATCTCTAGGAGTGAGAACTTGGAGAAGCAAATCCATGGCACCTCAAGGCCAGTTAGCAAGGCTTGTTAATAGAGCAGACTTCTCTGGCACCATCTCCAGGCCACTGACGGTCTGTAGCTGTGGTTAACCTTTGTTCTTCCGCGTAGAAGACGAGGCAGGATATTTTTTATCTTTGGAAATCTCTGTCCTGCTTTAAGGCCGATAAAGGGAGGGCAGGGAGCTCTCCTGCATCTGCTGCTTCTTGATTTCCTTCAGCTCAACAGTCCTTTATATTTTGGGGTGGTGACTCTGGTCTCCCACTAGAGAGACTGGGAGTGAGCAGAGGACGTGGCCTGGATGGTGGGTTTTCTCCCCTTTCCCCACCAAGTGGTCAAGAACGGAGTCTCCTCTTCATGTGTGTCTCCTAGAAAGAAGATAATCTACGTGTGGTTTCAGTTGTTGTTTTAAAATGAGTTCATGGGTGAAAGAAAAAGGTGGAATTATGCCTACCACACAGTATCTGTGATTTTCTTCTGTGATTGTGGTGAAGAGGATAGATTTCCACCAATCAATATGGAATTTTTTTTTGGAGAGGTTTTTGCTATAGGGCACTTGCACTCGCCAGAAAGACAGAGACAGACAGAAAGCGAGAAATCACCCCCCAGGGGGGATGGCCACGCCACAATCCCTTCTCCAGTCTCCTCTCAGGATCTTGCGCACACACGCACACACACGTGCCCGGTGTGAGTTTAAGCCACCGGGTCCAGGACTCGAAATGAGGTCGACTACATGGGAGTTCAGTGACATAGCCATTAAGCTAACCGCTGGTCCCCAATCAATATGGAATTTCATCTTTGCCAGTCCAAGAATTTTACACATCAACTTGTGTTCTGTATGGGTTGCACAGACTTCTCCAGGGAGCTTCTTATTAGTACTTCTTTCACCACAGAGGATGCAAACAAAGCAGGCAAGAGTTGCCATTATGATGCAACTTCTTTTAGGGTTGAAGCAGGTGCTGATGTAAAACTCCAGGGAGTCTCCCAGGGAAAGCCACCCAGGAGCGCCAGAGTGAGAGGGGAAGCTCTTCCTTTTTGCCACCAACCTTCTATCTTTGTTTCAAAATCCCATGGCCTTTCTTTCACTTGGTTGCCAGCTCCTTACCACATTTAGATTAGAAAACCAAAGGGGAAAGAGAGTACAGGGCCGGGATTTCTACACAGTCGGGCCTAGACCAATTTGAGACCAACTGGGTGTTTGAAGGGATAATTGCATGACTGCCTTTTAGCGTTCCTTCCTGAAGCTTGCAGTCACTTCTCTGCATTGCTCCGTCCATCTGAGGCATCCTTGTCTGGGGAGGCTGCTGTGGACCACGCCAGTGTACTCGGACCGTCCTCAGAGATAGGAACCCCAGCTCTTCGGAAACTGCTGCAGCGAACGTGCTGACTTGTACGACTGGGAGAGAAGCGTGTGACGCATTTCCATCCCCGAGTTCTGACGTGACTGTGGGAAGTTGCCCAAGGACTTCTGAGATGACTGGACCCCAGTCACGGCCCTGCCAATGTTTTCCACAAAAGCTTTCTCCCCCGCGTTTGGCTGTAGTCATTCTGATAAAAAGGCTGAGTCGCGGAAACTCATCACTCTTCAGAAAGGTCATTTTGTCCTTGACGGGCCCAGCCTTCCCAGAGAGACTGAGCAGCAGCAACCCCTCATACTGAGTATGGTTTTTACTCAGCCTCCTCTTAGGAGGTTTTCTTGAAACTCATGTGGACTCAGCATGGAAAGTTCCAGACTTAGGGTTTGTTTTCAAGAGAAACCAGCTCTACAGGCCAAGAAATGAAGTGTTAGGCTACGAAATACCTCCCACCTAGGAAAGCCCCTTAAACTCAGGCAGATTTGTTTTCTTAGTTCACCTGTGGCATTTCACCAGAACTTGAACTCATGAAAAGTTTCTAACCAATGGCACAACTGGGAAAGCTCTTAGACCGGCTCCTGGACTACCACGGACAAACACCAGGGTGTACAGAAAACAGAAACCATCTCAACCTATTTGCCAGGCCAGGTGATAAATGGAGCTTTGGTTGCTGTTCTTGCATGTCTAGCAGACAGATTATACTTTCTCTTTTCACTTTAAAAGTTAATTCCAAATTTTTTCTCCACTCCAGGTATCAAAGATTAAAGGGGAAAATATCCAGTTTAGACTGTTTCTTTTTGTAAAATTGGTGGGGCCAGCAGGTGGCATGATGGTTAAGGTACTGTATTCCCACATGGCCCATCGCAGTTCAAGGTCCAGATCCCAGTGGTTTGAAAATCACGCCGGGCGTATGTGCATGTGCCCAAAATCCCAAGAGAAGAATGTGGAGAACAGATTACAGCATGGCCCTCCCCACTGGGGGATGATTTCTCACTTTCCTCTCTCTCCACCAAGCAAATGCACCATATGGCAAAAACCTTAAAAAAAACAGATTTTCTAAATGCAAGTGACAATCACCAAAGACATTCAAAATAAAAAATAAAAAATAAAATTTACTTCCAGGTCACCTTTTCACCTAGAACACAAATCACTAAACTTAACCCTGAAATAGGATCACATCTGTTTACGTCCCTGCATCCCCTCATTGATCTCCATAGGTCATCCATTAATAGGAAATGGGTGAGCCAGGATCGTGCCCTTTAATTTTTAAATAATTACTTGTACTGAGGGTGAAGGGGAGGCCCAGGTAGGAAAGAAACAGCCCCAGCAAGGGGTGATTAGGAGAACAAAAAAGGAAACAATTTCTATGACTTGTCTTATCCCTATTAGGTTGGGGAGAGCTCTCTTTCCATCTCCCCTTTCCTTTCTCCTTTCTCTCTCCTCAAGACCTAATGAGACTGGTCAAAAGAAGAAAACAAAAATAAAAAACAAACAAACAAACAACAACAACAACAAAAAACAAAAACAAAGAAACATAAGCTTCCTTAACCTGACGAAGGTTCCTTTGAACAAGACACAGGAGGAGGGTCAAGGGGGCCACGGTTTCCTGGGGCGACCTGATGAGGCTTCCCTCCCATTGGGTGGCGTCAAGTCTCCCGGGAGAGGTCATGCCGGAGCAGCCCTAAGCAGATCAGACGGAGCGAAGTGCGACCGCTCCGCGCTTTTGCCAAAAGCCAACGTGAAAACACAAGCCGCAGTCACTCTTTGACATGCTGTGTCATTTTCCTACACAAATCAGGGCTTTACAACCCTTGGAGGCGATAAATGGAATCATAGGGCAAGGGCGAAAGGATACCGTGAGTCATCTCTACTTCCTGTGGAACGCAGGCACCCGACAAAAGCCCCAAGTGTCTCAGATTTGGTCGGGGGATTTCCTCCTCAGTTCAACCTCAGATTTCTCTGGCTTGCCCCTTCCTTCATTTTATTTCTCCCTATGCATCCCATTTCCCCAAGATCTCGGTTAGTCTATAAATAACCTCATTGTGTTATGCCGGACGCTGGGTTTTTAAATGTCAGCAGCCTGGGCACAGCCTTGCGTATGGAATCACACACAGTTGTCCCAACTACATCTCTACGGCGCTAAACTAAGGGAGGCGTTCAGTTCTTAAAAATGGCTTAGATGGTGCTGTTGCCATCATCCCGGGGGGTGGGGAGTAGGATTAAGTTTAATGGGTAGGATTTTCTCAACTTTGGGTTTTTCTCCTTGAACTTGTAGTGTGGGTGACATCTGAGGCCCAAGCAATGAACAAAGAGAAAAGCTGGGAAGAAATGTCCATCTAACAGCCTCAGCCTGCCAAGCGCAGCGTCACCTCCATGTCAACCGACGATATACTGGAGCCCTGCTCCAACTAGCAAGACAAGGTCTGGACAGGGCCGATTCAGGCTAGATTCCCTGTGAGTTGGTCATTATTGAAGCAACACTTGGTACAGAGTGGAGGGAAACAGAGAGCTGAGGCAGTGAGGCCAATCAGGAAACCATGGCAATGGTCCAGGTAAGGTCACAAGGGCCTGGAATAAAACGATGAGAGCAGGAAGAAAAGGCCGTGCTCGGGCTGGGGGCCAGCTCCACGGCCTGGTGGTTAAGGCAGTGGGGTCCCACATGGACGATTGCAGTTTGAGTCCAAGAGCCGGCAGCTTGAGAAACATGCCCGGCACATGTACATGCATGCCCCAAATCCCAAAAACAAGGAGAAGTGGAGAAGAGATTGCAGTGTGACTATTCCCCCTGGAGGGACTGGGCTCTCCTCTTCCTGTCCCTCTGTCTTTCTGCCTCCCTCTGACAAATGCACATATGCTGTGGCCAAAAAAAAATAAAGGCAGCGTAAAGTCTGAGTTTGCCTGGTGAACTGACCAGTGACCAGCAGAGAGGGACCAAGAGAAAGAAATTTGTGCTGTTCCTTGACCAGGGCAATGCCAGCCAGCAGGTGCTTCTTGTGTTTCTTAGAGCTGTTGGACACCAGGCCTGGCCCCAGGGATTTACAGCCTTGTTCTGGAGAAAGAGGAGCTGCAGGCAGAAGCCAAAGGAGCTGTTTCCTCCAAAGACTGTGAGACACAGGAGTACAACCAGGCTGCTTCAGACCCAGGTGACAAAATGAGATCCAAAAGAGAAGGGGGCGGATTTCTCCCTGCTCCTGTCTAGGACAGAGGGCAGCTCTGCAGGCAGACCTTTGGCAGAAGCCCCGGGGTCATCCCAGGGAAAATGGCAGCAGAAAGGCAAAGTCCAGAAGTAGATCTGAGGGCAAAGGTCAAGAAGGCCCTGAGCCAAAAAGCTGAGCAGGACCCCAGGGACTCAGGGCAATAACCTGCTGAGTTCTGCGCACCGGGGAAGGGGCGCGAGCCAGTGAAATTTGAGTTCCGACAGAGCATTTGACCTCAGCCGTACCCGCAGAAGCTGGAACATTCATGTTGCAGATTGACACCCCGCGCTGATCACGTTACATGAGAAGCCACCGTTCACATAACCGCTCCCCGCTGCTCCCTGAGCTTCGTGAGCATTATAGCGTGTCGTTCATCAGTGTGCACCGAGCACACGGTGCCAGGTAGGGCTCAGTCATTAGCAGCCCACGCACGGGTGAAATAACGGGAGGAATCTCATTACCAGTCTCCAAACCTGAAAACAGCATTACAGTGAAACTCCAGCATTAGGAAGAACAACCACGGCCAGCTCAGTGTGCAGCGGTCATGTGCCACTCAGGTGATTCTGGATCCATGCAGAAGGCCATGGCTCCCATCCCCTGGTTGACCTGTCCACGCCAGGGACACTGCCTACGATCCTGGCTGGATGGGAAGACTTGGGATGGGGGGGCGGGGCTGCGGCTTACAGCTCTGTTGAGGGTGCTTGTCTGTCTTTCTCACGCTTATGAATTAAATAAACTTTTTTTTAAAAATCACCATGTTGGGGCTGGCAGGAGGTGTGACCGGACTCCTCCAAGGCCGACAGTGGTTCAGTTGCTTTTTTCACTTTCCTTCTCACTCTCTGTGTCTCTCTCTGATCAAATTTAAAAATTATAATAAAGGGGACCAGCAGTCAGCGTAACAGCTATGTGGCTGGATTCCCATGTAGTTGACTGCGGTTCACGTCCCGGACCCGGTGGCTTAAAACTCATGCCGGGCGCGTGTGCGTGCGTGCCCAAGATCCCAAGAGGAGAATGGAGGAGAAGGGATTGCGGTGTGGCCATCCCCCGGGAGGTGATTTCTCGCTTTCTGTCTCTCTAAGGGAACCAGCAGTCAGCGTAACAGCTATGTGGCTGGATTCCCATGTAGTTGACTGCGGTTCACGTCCCGGACCCGGTGGCTTAAAACTCATGCCGGGCGCGTGTGCGTGCGTGCCCAAGATCCCAAGAGGAGAATGGAGGAGAAGGGATTGCGGTGTGGCCATCCCCCGGGAGGTGATTTCTCGCTTTCTGTCTCTCTGTCTCTCTCTGTCTGTCTGGTGAGCACACATGCCCTATAGCAAAAACCTCTCCAAAAATAAAAATTATAATAAATAAAAATGAAGTCATTCTTTAAAAAAAAAAAAAAAAGCATGCCTTCAATGAGTCCCAGAGTGACACTGGGGCCTAAGAAGTACCTGTTCTTTTTTGATCGCCTCTGATTCTCCATTCCTTACACAAGAGAAGCTTTTGAACATGATAAAATAGGCTGCTCAGCCGAGAATTGCCAGCAAATTCAGGGATGGGGAAAAAATTCTTTTCTTTTCCATGTGCGTGGGATAGGAAGCAAGTTAGGGAACTATTCTGGAGACCACAGATCTAAGCCATAGCCACACCTTGACGTGAGCTCACCCCAACGCCAGTGGCACGGTGCGAGAGGCAGCTTTGGAGGGGCTTGGGCTGGGAAGCGATGTCTGGGGATTTTCCTCAAGAGAGGATCTGAGAGGCGCTGAGAAAGGTGCCCCGGCTGAAGTGCGGCTCCACAGGGCACATGTCAGCAAACAGAGCCACCATACGTGGCTGCTCAAACCCCGGAGAACCAGTGTTTCCTGGGATGGGGGAGAGGGGACAGCCCAGACAGCCACTCCTTCCTCCAGATCAGCCAAGTGCCCCAGGAGGAACTCAGTTCACCAACACAGCATACATGCCACGGTGGTGACAGGAAACCCTCCCAGCGACAGTGCAGAGCCATGTCACTGTCTCTGCTCACGGACACAGAGCCCCCCACCCCCCGCT
>NW_006203496.1:13755-35394 GCF_000334495.1 Tupaia belangeri chinensis
TGTATTCAGCAGGGGTCACAACCCAGGGTAATCCCATTAAATTCCAGTTGCCATACCCTCAACCCCTGTGATTTACAGCCATGCTGGAGCTGGGGCCTCCCCAGTTAAACCAATTTAAGTCGCTCTTGGTGACAATCCCGAGCGGGCGGCGAGTGGGGGTCTACATGGGGGCAGAAGCAATGAATTAAAGAGGTGCTCACATTTATGATCCAGCATGCGAGCTGTCCCCTCCTCGGTTTTCTGTCAGAGCCACTTAATTTCCTCTTTCTTTCTTTTTTTTTTTTAACTGCTGAAAAAGAAGGCCCTCCCTTTGGAGCACCACCCCCTTAGATCCTCTCGCTACTGCTGAGGGAACAGAACAGGTGCAGGTCCTGGGACCAGGCCCAGGCCCAGGCCTGACCACTCCAACACAGCAGCCTGAGCCGGCACCAGGATCAGACGCAGCTCTTGTAAGCCCTAGAGAGAACTGTCTCCAAAGTAAGAGAAATAAGAAATAGCCATTATAATGTTTGAAGAGTTTTCAAATAAGCTTTGGTACTCCCACTAGCTTTATTAGTCTTAGAGCTTAGGGGGGAAAATCTCATATTTCCAGGTGCTAAACTATGTGGCTTTTGACTTTGAAAATGGCCCAGTGATATCTGTTCCTGGAGTTGACGTGGTACAGCCAGTGGGGTAGTACCCGTCCCAAGCACACAGTTTCTAGATCGGAGGGAGCCAGGATGGGACAAAGATGGGACATGAAAGTCAATGCTGCGTCCGTGACACTGGTTTACTAAGACCCAATGGTGGCAAGCGCCCTAATTTCCCACTTACTCACTGGGTACATATTTGCAAGCACAAATTCTATCTTCAAGGAAAATGCATCCTAAGTGCAAGATAATACATGCGCAGAAAGGACTAGACTAGAGAACAGGGGTGGCAAGCGAAGGCACTCAGAAGGGCTCCGAAGGGAGACAGGCTGCGGGATGGAGACAGGGAGGGGACTTCCCTGAGGGTCCCCAGCAGGCAGACTACGGGGAGGACACCAGCCCATGGCAGGAGAGAGAGCTGCCCCCCATTCAAGGCAGGTTTTAGCCAAGCCCACTTCCTGGTGCCACCAGCTCTCCTACCACGGCTATTCCCACCAGCTGTGCTCTCAGACAAGCCAAATCTTCCCAGCCGTGAACCCCGGCCACGGCCAAGTCACGCTCTAACAACCCATGAACTGGGAGCGCCCAGCCAGCCGCCGGTGCTACACAGGGGCTGGAGGAAGTGGCGTGCTGGTAAATGGTGAACGACCAGCTCTCTGGGGAAGATGTGTGCCCATGTATATAGACACAGGCTTATTATAAACTTTACTGTTCCATCACATGCACCGTCTGATCAATTTCATATAGCCAACTGATTCTCATATATGCACCCGCTGCTTTTTTTCTTTTTCTTTTTCTTTTTTTTTTTTTTTTGTTTATGTCTTTCAAGAGAGCAAAAGACCGAAAGGAAATAAACAGGCAGCTCTGACAGCCTCAGGGCACTGCGATCCCTTTCTCCCAGCCCTCCAGCTAGTTAGGCTCTTCAGCACACAAGCCGATGAGCTCAACTCAAGATCCCAAACCCCAGTCAGCCCTGTGTCTTCCAGCACTCAGAGCAGTGCACTTCGGCCTGTGCCGTGTGGCCAAACCATGCGTCCACTGATTTTTGACACTCTCTCCCATCTGTAGCCAAACTGCGGTGACAATTGGTGTGCAAATATAGTTCCAACCTGGTTGTTGATAGTTTCATTTATGAAAACAAGAGCAAAGCAAAATGACATTTCCTATGTCAGAACTGCAGTCACCGATCCATGAGAAGAACCCGATTACAGAATCAGACACTTGTTGGGACCAGCAGGTGGCATGGTAGTTAAAGGCGCTGAACTCCCACGTGGCTGACCATGGTTCAGGTCCCAGGTCCAAGAAGAATCCAACAGTGCAACTCCCTGACCTTAATCCCTCATCCTCCCCTTGGGAAGGTCCGTACAAGTACATCCAACAACCTATGCCACTGTGTAAGGCAAGGATCCTCTTACTGAGTGAGCCCGTCTCCTGGGCCTGACATCCAGATTCTGATCTTAAAATCCTTGCTGGTCCTGCCCTTTTATAGAGTTCCCTTTTCCAGATCTAAGTCCCATGCTATATAATTTTCCTTTACCTGCACCTGCATCTCAGAGCCCAAAAACTTCCCATATACACGGGCCTGGCACATTCCCTAATAAGAATAATTCCTTACGATCTCCACCAAAGACAGACCAAGATGGCAGCTTAATAAATCCTGCTATATGGGTTGGATGTCCAAAGCCACCAAGGGATAGTTAAACTCTAACAAAATTGGAAATCATCATGAAAATTATTTTTTTTTTAGAGAGAGATTTTTGCTATAGGACATGTGCACTCACCACCAGACAGAGAGACAGAAAGTGAAAAATCACCTCCCATGGGGAATGGCCACACCACAATCCCTTCTCCTTCAGTCTCCTCTCAGGATTTTGAGCACACACATACCTGTGCCTGGTATGAGTTTGAAGCTGTCAGGTCAGGAATTCGAACCACAGTTGACCAGGAGGGAGTCCACCGATGTAACCATTATGCCATCTGCTGATCCTCATCATGAAAATTATTCTAAGGCAGGAAAGAATCTTACTTTAGCTGGAAAGTCAGTCAGGTGCCAATGAACATGTGCTTGATATCTCAAATTCCTGTCATCCCTGGGAGAGTCCATATCAACTTCCACATGGCTGGAACACCTGCCAGCTGTTCTTTTCAGATGAAGTGGCGAGGGCCCTAAATAATCTCACATGGACCTATGGTCTTCGCTCTTCAAGTGGTTCTCAATCGCATGGAGCCAGAAACAAAGAACTCTACTGGGGTTAGTAGTAGTTTGGGGGCTATGGTAGATTCCATCCTCTTTTTTTTTTTAAGTTTATTTATTGCATGAATAAGAGACAGAGAGATAGCACCCCTGACAGGAGCTTGATGCTATGATCCTCCCCCAGCTTCAGCCATCCCGGACCACGGTGCATGCATATCCTGCAGGCTAAGGGAGGCCTCTGAGTGGGAACCAGCAACCTTCCCAGGTGGGCCCCTCCTAGAGCATCGCGTTTTACAGCGGCGCCACCACCTGCCCCCAGGGCCAACCCTGAGTGAACAGTGGGTGACCCATTTCACAGACCCAGAGGTGCCAAAAGCTACAGGGAACAGAATGGCTTTGGTATCGCTAAGCTCCAGTATCTCCAAAAGGGAACTTGATACCCAATTTTGACTTTCTCGATTACGACAGGAATTTGGCTCCCTGTCTGCAAATAGTCTGGAAATCTGCTGGAAAGAACCATCATTCGACTTCAAAACATTTACCACTAAGAGTTACCAGAAATGCCACGCTCTGAAATTTTTTCTTGTTTATGAGCCATGAAATGAGAGTTAGAAAAACAACTAAAGTAGGATGAACACATCAATAGAATAAATTCCCCCAGAAAGTGCCACGCCAAAAGATAAAAGGCTCAGAGCATAGCTCAGACCTATATTGGAACGAGAGATAATAAAACACTAAACTTAAAACGGCATCCATATGGAAAGAAGCAAGGGTGAATTTAAAATTATTGTGCCATGATCCTCAAAGGGAAACAGAAAATAAACATAAATACTTTCACATCCCTCCTCCAAAAAAATACTCTTATATTCAGAAATAACTTACATGTTAAGGATGTTGGACTTGACAAATGTTAACTCTAGGGTTTAGGAACTTTAAAAGTATTCAAACTAATTTTACAGCAGAAAGGGGGAAGAAAAGAAAAAGAATGAGGAAGATAAACTTATTTTTAAAAATATCCATTTCGAATCAGTTCTATTTTCCAAAAGTGCTTAGAGGGCTAACACCATAGACTGGTTAAGGAAGCTGGATCCTGCATGGCTGACTATGAGATTTGAATCCTGGTGCTGGTGGCTTGAAAAGTGCACCGGGAGGGTCTGGCAGGTGGCATGGTGGTTAAGGCGCTGGACTCGCACAAGGTCATCCACAGTTTGAGTTCCAGATGTGGTGACTTACTTTTTTTACTTTCCCCTTCTCTCTCTGGTTACATTTAAAATGATAATAATAATAATTAATCACTCTTTTAGAGAAAGAAAAGCACACAAGTGCCCGTGTGCTTTTCTTTCAACAGGATAAAGAAATGGAAGAGAAGGAATTGCAGTGTGACCACACCTGGGGCAGGGCAGGGTGGGGTGTGCTTCCCCCTCCCCACCATCCCCTGCACCCCCACCATCTCTCTCTCTCTCTGGTCAGCACATGCAACCTCCAGCAAGCAGAAAATAAAAAGGGGATAGATAATGCAGGTCCTAGGGAAAACAGAGATTAGACATTTATTAGCTGAACGCACACAATAGTTTCAGATAAGGCCATTGGATGGGTGACAAATTGCCTCCCTTCTGATATGTTCATCTCAGTTTTTTTTTTTTCCCCAGCAGAATGCCCAAAGTAAAACATATGCTTTGGATGTCTTAAAAGATGATGAAATGTATGGCATCCTACACATCAAATTCTCAAAATAAAACCTAAGGGGGAAAACTCAAGTCGAGTAATTTAACATTCAGCCTATGTTTAAAAAATAAAACCAAATAAAGCTAAAACCCGATACTCCAAAGTGTGCATCTGGGACAATGGATATTGCAAAGGCAGGTTGCAATGGAAGCTGTGAATGTCCTCACTGCAAAGCTGCCAGTACTCCCTGCTGTAGCAACGGCCATGCGTCCGTACCCCACGGGGTCTCCGATGGCCCCTGACGGGATCTCTCATGGGACGTCACATCTTTGATTGGAATAGTGATGAATAGCGATTTCCTTTGAAGAGGAAAGGAGCATTCAAAGGTTTCTGCTCCTTGCCTTCCAGTAGAGCATTTTTTATCCTGGTGGGAGGGCACAAAATATGCTACCGGGCGGTTCCATTGGGTGGCCTCCAGTCAACTGGCCTCCTCTCAATACTAACAACCTCGTGTGGATGTCTCCCTCCCACACCGAGTCTGGGTTTGGCTGTGGGACTCACCTTGGTCAGTGAAAATGGGCAAGGATGACACAGGGAGGGGCTTATCCTTCTTGAAGGCTTCTTTTCAGAGGCCTGAGCCACCACGTAAGTCGGTCCATGTACCCCACTAGTAAACCCATGTGGGGAGGTCAACACCCAACAGCAGCCAGCTCTTCCAGCCATCCGGACGTGAGTGAAAACCTTGGATGTTCTAGCCCCAGGTGACACCACATGGAACGGAGTATCTGCTCAGCGGTGCTCAGCCCTGAGGGCAGAATTGTGAGGAATCATCATTTTTTACTATTTTAAGCAACTAGGCATAGTTTCCGATGCAGCAGTAGATAACATGAATTACTGCATATCCACTAAGGATAATGTTGTTTAAATGCTAGTACTTCCGGAATCAATTGGATTGCCATTATAAAGCTCACGACCGTTATTAGCTAGATGTGTGTTCAGGGTCATTTCTTCCGCCTCTCTTGTCTTTTTAGTGATGCAGTGGCTTGCTGTTGGTGGCTCCCCGCCTCAGCACACGCTTTGCTTTTCTAGCAAAGCCAGTGCTGCCACAGCTCCAGAAGTGGGCCAGGCGACCTAGAAAAGCCAAGTAGTGCATTCTATCGCCTGACCACAGGAAAATGGTTCAGGCAGAGGCTTAGTGACCTGACCTAGCCCAATCCGAATTTCAGGACTTCAGCTGAAGGCGTACTATATGGCTCTCTCTAGAAGCAAGCTAGCCTGAGGACGAAATCAACGCACACAGCAGGGAATAACCAGTGGAAAGAAATTGCCGGGAAAAAGAACTTGAACCTGGAGCGAAATGTTCCTGAAGCAAAGACCTACCTTGAGCTATTTCAGTTATGTGAGCTGATACACTGCTTTTTTGTTTAAATTAGTTCAAGGTAAGATTTTTGTTACTAGGGCTGGCAAGTGGTGTGGTGCTTAAGGGCACTGGACCCCCACATGGCTGACCACAGTTTGAGTCCTGGACCTGGTCACTTGCTATACACATACACACACACACGCATATATATATACATGCATATACACACACACATAAATAAATCATTTAAAATATATATATTTGTTACTTACAACACGGAGTAGCTGAACTGAGACAGTGGATGCTTAGTGTCTTTAAAAAAAAAAAAAAAAAACAACCTTGGTACCCTGTTATTCTTTTTTGTTTAATTTGTTGTAGGGTGTGTGTGTGTGTGTGTGCCAGAGAGAGAAAAAGCATCCCCCAGGGGCTGGTCACACTCCTCCATTCCCCTCTTGGGATTTTGGGCACACATTCACACATGCCCACTGTATTTTTTAAGCCATCAATCTGAGACTCGAACCGTGCAGCTCACCATATTGGATCAAGCCGCCTTACCGACCTCGCCACCAGCTGGCTCCCCTTTCTACTTCTGCGCTTCTTTGGGGGAACTATTCCTCCCACTCTAAACAAAAGCATGGTTCTAAAGGAGGCCGCCGATTACAACGTACACCACCAGCCCTTCCCAAGCCACAGGATTAGTGAGAGCCCAGCCTGGACAATCAGAGCTTTTCTCTGGATTTTAGGGACTGAAGGGAGAGAGATCGTCACCCTCCACTAGCGGAACCAACGTGCCGAGAGCCACCTGCAGCCCTACTTCCAGCATTGTGAACAAAACCATTAGAGAGGAAAGCATGACTGAGAGATGGAGCAGAGAGTCCTAGGACATTCCAGACTCGGATTCCAAGGGATCCCGAAGCCACCTTGACCCTACAACAAACTGGCCGTGTAAAGCAGTGAATCCCCTCACCCCTCATCCCTGCGTCACTGGGCGGGGTGTGCTGCTTGTTCTTCTTAAACCAGGAGTTCTGGCCCTGTTTTTCTGTCCTGAAGCAGGCCCTTATAGGCATCCCAAAAAACAGGTACAGAACTCTCTAGACTTCCATGTACACACCTTTAAACTGAAGGGGTTGGATAAACTCTTTCTGGAGTTCCTCTAGGCTCTATTAGATGCCCAAAGCTCTCTCAGTCTGCTGTAGTCCTGCTGTGGTCTGAATCTTTATGTCTCTCCAAAATTCATACATTCAAATCTTTACCCTGAGGTGATGGCATTGGAAAGTGGGGCCTTTGAAGGTGAACAGGACATGAGGGTAGAACACATTAGAACACACTAAAGGGATTAGTGCCTTTAGGAAAGAGGCTTCAGGGAACGCCCTGGACCTTCCACCACTACGTGAGGAGGAACCAGGAGGCAGGTGCTCCTTAGACACCAATCTACTGGCACCTTGATGTTGGACTTCCAACCAACAGAACTGTGCAAAATAATCCCCATTGTTTAGAAGCTACCCAGTTTACGGTATTTTGTTACAGCGATCCAAACAGACTAAGTCAAGGCCTCTGGCCTCCAGTGAGAACGATAACAATACCCACAGGGCCACATACAACTTTTCACACACCATTCTCGTTACTATGTCCCGTTTTCATTAGACATAAAGATTGATTCATGAAGTTAACATGGACTACTCAGTGTGTTCATAGCAATATCAACAGCTTCCATTTACTGGGTGCCTACTTGGTGCCAAGTTAGGTGTTTCATATATCATTTCCAATCCTCATAACTCACATGGACCAGGCTTCCCCAGACAGTGAGCAAAAAATGAAGGTGGATTTACAGTCAGCTCCCCGCATTTCCATCCTCCGGGTTCTTGTTCATGCTTTCTAGTGCTCTCTTCTCCGAATGTTTCTGAGAATCTCCTGTTGTGAGTCCCAAGGCCATGGCCAGAAGAATTTCTTCTTAATCCCACCAGTGTAAGGTTGTCAGTCTTTCCCCTTGTCTGTGTTTCCATGAGTCCTTGCTGTTGTGCCACACATCCTTTCAGGCACCAGGCGCTGCGGATGGCAAGAAAGCAAGGCCCAGTAGCAGTGGCGTGTGCCGGATTCTGCTGCTCTGTGAGCTGAAGCCCCACGGGAGGCCCAGGTTTGCTTTCCAGCCCACCCTGAAAATCCAGGTGTGGCAGGTGTGCCTGGAGTGCCAGCTACTCAAGAGGCTGAGGCCAGAGGATTTGAACTCCTGGGCTGGGTGGACAACAAAGTGAGACCCTGACTGAAGGACCTGGGCCTAGTGAAGCACACCTGTGGTCCCAGCTACAGGAGGCTTAGACAGGAGGACTTGAGCACAGCAAGACCTTGCCTAAAATGACACCACACACATGCATGCACACACAGACACACACATACAGAAAAAGAAACGAGAAACACTGTTTACATAAGAGGAAAGACAGACATTCATTCGAAGTTAAACATCAGTACAGGCGTTAGATCATTAGGCCTCGACAAGCAGGAAGCTTGAGGAGAGCTGTCTTCAACCAACCAGCTGAGGCTGGGTATCTGTTCTCCAGAACAAAGTTTCCAGAAAACAGTCCTCAGAGCAAGCGAAAGAGCAAGGTCAGCTGGTGCACCCAAAGGGTCATCACGAGGCTAGGAAGGATGACAAACCAAGAATCAGAAGTCAGAGACGGAGCTAGTCGTGGAGCAGGGCACAGCCACAGCCACGCCTGGGTTAGGGGTCCCTGCAACCTCCCTCAGGCCCAGTGACCCAGCAGAAGGATTCAACAAAGCCGTTTTACTCACAGTTACCATGTCTTCCAGCAAAAGGATGCAGATTGAAGTCAGCAAAGATAACAGGTACATGAGGCAGAGGCCGACTGCAGTTCGAGTCCCAGACCCGGTGGCTTAAACCCACACCAGGCATGTGTGCGAGGGTGCCCAAGATCCCGAGAGGAGAACGGAGGAGAAGGGATTGCGGCATGACCAACCCCCCTGGGGGGTGATTTCTTGCTTTCTGTCTTTCTCTCTCTTTCTGGCAAGCACACGTGCCCTATAGAAAAAAATCGCTAAAAAGAAAAAAAAGAATTGCATGTTCTGTGCTGTAGCAGTATCGTTCAAGTGCAACACATGAAAAGGCAGACTATTTCCAGGGACCAGCAGTTAGTGTAATGGCTATGTCGCTGAACTCCCATGTAGTCGACTGCGGTTCGAGTTCTGGACCTGGTGGCTTAAACTCACGCCGGGCGCGTGTGCGTGCGTGCCCAAGATCCTGAGAGGAAAATGGAGGAGAAGGGATTGCGGTGTGGCCATCCCCCCTGGGGGTGATTTCATGCTTTCTGTCTCTCTGTCTCTCTCTGTCTGTCTGGCGAGCACATGAGCCCTATAGCAAAAACCTCTCCAAAAAAAAAAAAGGCAGACTATTTCCAAAGCAAATAGAAGGATCAACCGCCAGGAAAAAAGCAGGGATTATCAAAGAATCTCCGTTAACAGACTACCAAAAATGGAACTCTTCAAAAATACTACTTCCCTAGTATTACAGTTAACTGTTTGTATAAACACATTTAATCTGTCAAAGACGATGTTCTGATTGAGTCACTTGTCCTTGTGGATAAATGGCAATGGGCTTGAATTTCCACAATACTTTTCACTCTTCAGTTTAGAGTCCAATAATTAGGATTTTTGGAAAAATCCAGCAGAGGGTGTTCCGAAGTTTGTTTTTCAACCACGCATGAAAAAATCGTTTGATAAGGATCTTACTAGCAGCAATCAGGTTTGGAGAGAGGGTTTAGGAAAGAATATTTTAACAACCTATTAACTTTTAAAATATTGCGAACCCTTAAGAAGCCTCTATTTACATAAAATCAATGCCGTAATTAGAGATTATTCTTATCTCTTCATTAAGATAAGTCTCCTGAGAATCTCTATTCATCACTCGATACTAGTCCCTCATCTGGCTCCATCTGAAACACCTGGAAAATCTTTCAAAGATAGAAACACAAATAACTCAGCTCACTCCTGAGATTCCATCAGTGGGTCAAGCCCAGGAGCACATCCTGGAAAATTCCACCTGTGATTCTGGTGCACACCAGGTATAGGAGCCAGTAAGAGAAAGGACACTGTCTTCTGCCGGCCTATTTCATGTGACAGTGCGTCCTGAGAATCGCTGGCTCTTTGGCCAGCTGGTCACATGGTGGTTAAGGCAGCTGGATTCCACAGGGCTGACTGTGCTGTTCAAGTCCTGAACCCGATGACTTGGAAAACATGCAGGGGGCAGGTGCGTGTGTGCTCATAATCCCAAGAGAGGGAAAAATGGAGGAGAAGGGATTGCATATGACCACTCCCCATGGAGAGCACTTTCTCGCTTTCCCACTCCCTCTGTCCCTCTCCAGGGAGTGTATGCACCTTCCAGCAAATTGCAAAAAGAATGACTGGCTCTCAGATTTGAATGCTAACTTGGGAAAATGTAGCTTGATATACTTGTGGATATTCCCTCTATATATCCTACAATTCGGACTTGTTTTTATATACATTTTTAAAATTTATTCACTCCATGAATGAGATAGAGAGAGACAGAACTCCCTTCAGGGTCTTCATGCTGAGCTCCACCCCCAGCGTTAGATAGGCTGGATCATGGGCACAAGCATGCCCGGTGTATTCTGGGAGGTCCCCAGACATGGACCGACAATCCTTCTGTGTAAGTCTGCCTGATAGAGTGTCATATGTCACCACTACACCACCATCTGGCCCGCTACAATTCCTTCTTTGTTTTGTTTTGGAGAGGTTTTTGCAATAGGGCACATGCGCTCGCCAGACAGACAGAGAGAGACAGAGAGACAGAAAGCGAGAAATTGCACCCCAGGGGGGATGGCCGTGCTGCAATTCTTTCTCCTCCATTCTCCTCTTTGGATCTTGAGCACCCACGCACATGTACCTGGTGTGAGTTTAAGCCACCGAGTCTGGGACTCAAACCTCAGTTGAATACATGGGAGTCCAGTAACATAGCCTTTACGCTAACTGTTGGTCCCAGTACTTTGTTACTTTTCATGACTGAATAATATTCCACTGTATGGATATACCACATTCTGTTTCTCCATTTATCTGTTGATGGACAGTCAGGCTGTTTCCACTCTTTGGTTACTATGAGTAATGCTGTTGTGGATATTAGGAAAGGTTTTTGAGTGGTTGTGTTGTCATGTCTCTTGAGTTTCTTGGGATGGAATTGCTAGATCATAATGTAATCCTATATTTAACTTTTCGAGTGACTGCTAAACGTTTCCTCAGCAGCTGCACCATCTTACATGTCAAGCAGCAATAGTATGAAGGTTTTGGTTTCTCCTTATCTCACCAACTCTTCTCATGTTTTATTTTTATTTGCCAGACAGCCCGTGTATGAGACCATCCAGGATTCAAATCATGGTCAACTATGTGGGAGTTCAGCAATGTAACCGTTATGCCATATGCTAGTCCCTACAATTTATTTATTTATTTTGGAGAGGTTTATGCTATAGGGCGCATGCGCTCGCCAGAAAGACAGAGAGAAATAGGGAGACAGAAAGCGAGGAATCACCCCCCAGGGGGGATGGCCACGCCACAATCCCTTCTCCTCCATTCTCCTCTCGGGATCTTGGGCATGCATGCACACACGCCAGGCATGAGTTTAAGCCACCAGGTCTGGGACTCGAACCATGGTCAGTTACATGGGAGTCCAGTGACACAGCCATTCCGCTAACTGCTGGTCCCAATAATTATTTTTTTTAAGAAAGATAAATCTCTAATATAAAACACTAAGAAGGATACATTGTTTCTATGGTTTTCCTACCAAATATGCAAAACCTGGGTCTAAGCATAAAACACAACCAAATTTAAGAACATTCTGCAAAAGAACTAGCCTCTGCCCTTCAACAATGTCAGAATAACAAAAGACTGAAAACAAAAATTAAAAAACTAAAAGCCTATTCTGGATTAAAAGATATAAGAAGATGGTGGGGCAACACTGTTGTGGTGGTTGAGAGCGCTGGACCCCCAAATGGCCAATTGCAGTTCAAGTCCCCAACCTGGCAGCTTGCTTTCTCACTTTCTCTATCTCTCTCTCTCTCTCTCTCTGTGTCCCTCTGAAGATGAAGAAAGAGAAGAGAAGAGAAGAGAAGAGAAGAGAAGAGAAGAGAAGATGAGAGAGAAGAAGAGAAGGGAGAAGAGAGAAGAAAGTTAATTAAATAATTCTTAAAAATAAAAAAAAAAGAAGACATGAGACCTTAATGCAACAAATGATCTTGGACTATATCCTGGTTAAGAAATGACATTGTTAGGACAACTGGAAAGTTTTGAATGAGATTAGTAGATTATATAATAGTATTCCTAGATTTGATAACTTACTGCAATTACATATAAGAAAGTCCTTATTTTATGCATTCTGAAGTAATTAGAACTAAAAGAACAATATATTTGCAGTGTATTCTCAGAAAAAAATAATATGTATATACAATAAATTGCTGGTAAATGTTTCATAACCAGCCCTTCAAGAAATATGCACATATATATGTTTAAAATAAATTTACCAATATAAAAATGTATAGGACACAATTTACCAAAAATTAAATATGTAATATACTTTATTATAAATTCAATATAACCAATGGATTCTCACAGAATGTTTTCAGTGAATTTTTTTGCCAAATTCTTAAATCTGCAGCCAACCTGAGGTTGCCATTGATGAATGATTTCGTTCTGACATGATGTTTGTTAATGTTTTTGTTGACATTAATGAGTAAGATGAAAGTGAGTGGAACATCACTCGTCTGTCAATGACACAAGAGACTTACTTGCTGAACAAATAATAGTTTCCAAATACTGGGAGAATATTTCCTTGATTTTTTTTTGTGCTGTTCACAAGGTAACAGCTACAGACCCAACACACTTTAATCTGCTGCACTGGCATAGTGTCGTCACTCTCCTGAGTCAACAAAGCAGTAAGTCAAGCCCTAATTTGTAACATTCACCAATATTTTTCAGGATATACATTTCTACTACAGTCTATTTTAGATTACCTCTAAGATCTCATTATACAAACAGAAACAGATAGATGCACAGTAGTACTCAATATGAAGGACTTTCGAAAAGTTCACAGAAATTGTGTATTATAAAAAAAATTATGCATGGGTTGTACATTTTTTTTTTGCACTAGAACTAACAGATTGAGTAATGGTTATGTCATTGGACTCCCACGTAGTCAACCACAGTAAATGCCGAGAAGAGAATGGAGGAGAAGAGATTGTGGCATGGTCATCTCCCCTGGAGGGTGATTTCTCACTTTCTGTCTCTCTCTCTCTCTCTGGCAAGCATATGTGCCCTACAGCAATAAATAAATAAATAAATAAATAAATAAATAAATAAATAATTTTTTAAAAAAAAATTTGCATCAAAACAAAGTCATACTTTAATTTCATTTTCCACTAACTTTTTTTTCTTAACTTGCAAGAGGGTTCATGTGCTTGTTGGACATAGAGAGAAAGAAAGAGGAAAAGTGAAAGCAATCCTCATGGGGCATGGTCCCACCAAGATCTCTTCTCTTCCATCTTGCCCTTCTTTCAAGATCTGGGACATGCTTTTTCAAGATACCTATTCAGGACTCAAACCACATGGTAGGCTATGAGGGATCCAGCAGACTTGATGGCCAGGCCTTAGGCTGGCCCCACCATGAACTTTTTCAAGTTCCCTTGTGTAGTATTTTCACCCTAGATATAATAGAAGAAAATCACCTTTGGATCATAGGTAATAGTAAAATAATTAAGAAGAGGTAGGTACTGAGTATTATTTGAATTTGGAACTTGGGAGACATTGGTCACTGTGGCATCTGCCTCTTTGTTTTTAATTACAAGCTAAAATTAGTTAATGTTTAACAATGCCATGCTAAACAACTACCTCACACAGTTCCAGAAATGTTGGTGATTAGATCTCAGAAGCCAGAACAACCTGGTTTTAGAAAGACACTGTAAGAGAATGGTGAAGCAAATGTGATATCATTTAGTAATTGAGGAATCTGGATAAATGCCTTCGACTGTTCCCACAACTTTTTTGGTAAATCTGAAACTGTATAGCCCATTACTTTATAGTAGGGCAATGAAAAGCTATCTGTTTAACTTTTCCCCATAATGCAAAAAAGGGCATGATAAATGAGAATATACAAAATACCATGCAAGTTAGTGGAGTACTTCTCACCTTCATTGATCCTTTTGCTTTCCACCCTGGCCTTCTATTCATGAAAGAAGAAAAATGATAAGAAAACATGCATGATATGAGGGGACTTTAAGAAATTCACTGGAGAAACCAGCAGGTGACCAACATAACCAGGCTTAATGATTATGTTGCTGGACTCCTGTGTAGTTGACTGTGGTTCAAGTTCCGGACCCAGTGGCTTAAAACTCATGCCAGATACATGTGCATGAGTACCCAAGATCCTGAGAGAAGAATGGAGGAGAAGGGATTGTGGTGTGGCCCTCCCATTGGGGGGTAATTTCTCACTTTGTGTGTCTCTGTCTCTCTGGCAAGTGCACATGCCCTATAGAAAAAAAAAATCTCAAGGAAGAGAGAAAGAAAGAGAGAGAGAGAGAGAGAGAGAGAGAGAGAGAGAGAGAGAGAGAGAGAGAGAGAGAGAGAGAGAGAGAGAGAGAGAGAGAGAGAGAGAGAGAGAGAGAGAGAGAGAGAGAGAGAGAGAGAGAGAGAGAGAGAGAGAGAGAGAGAGAGAGAGAGAGAGAGAGAGAGAGAAATTCACTGGAAATTGAATTAAAGTACAAGCTTATTTTGGTGCAAAACAATTTTGACATCCGCGCATAGTTTTTTTTCATACTAAGGGGATCCCATTAACTTTTTGAAGACTCCACATATGTGATGACAGGTTAGCAAGTTGTGAGTCGTCTGATCATCTTACAAGACATCCACTTTCCACCTGTAAAATCAGAAGGGTGCATTCGGTCCCTCCCCAACCTAACATTTTAATGTCCTGGTTCCAACTCTAGACATCAGTGTCCTGACAGCTTGTGAGCAGAGATTGAGAGTCCATATCACCTACAAAAGTTGCTCCCTACATCACTGTGGCACAGCAGATTTCACTCCCCCGTCCCTGGCTGGAATTTGGCCATGCCTTGATGCGAAGCAGCTGCCACATGGTGCAACAATGTAGAACAGTTTGAGACAGGAAGTGAAAGATACCACATCCTCTTGAAATGGCAAGGAAAATTTATTAGGCCTATTATCATGGCTTCACAGTTGTTAAGAAGTGGCAGTTGGATTCTCCTATTACATAGGAGTTTGAATGAGGCATGGTCATTGTGACATCTGCCTCTTGACTTTAATCTGAAGAGGAATGCCAAGGCCAATGCCAATGCCAATGCCTACCCCAATGCTTGACTGGAAACATCTAAGATAATTATTCTGGGTGTCCCTAGAGAGTGGTGCTGGTAAGTTTGTTCAGAATGCCTGTAATACTGCTGTGGGACCCGCTTGCACTTAACCATAAAGTCACCAAGATTCTGTACTCAGAACTGGAGAATTCTGGAGCTACTTGGAAGTGGCCTTGGAACTCACTTCTCCCAATTTGATAATTTGGTTGGAAACAAGACATACACACTGGCAAAGATCCCTGGGAGTTCATGGCTATAAATTAAAGGTCAGTGGTGTGATGGGGTTAATAAGTGCAGGAGGGCAGAGGGAAAGGTGTGATTATCGAAATCTTCAGCACTGCCCTGCTCTATCTGAAGAGAAAGGAAGATGAGAAACTTCACCTACAAAAACCTTAATTTCCAGAACAAGCCCTCCACTTGATGAGATAGGAATTAACAGACTGCCAAGATAAAAGAGGGAAAAGCTTGGGTCTTAGGACTGAGGAAGAGGAGGAGCAGGTGGTAAGTGAAGGGGGAAGGTTTAATAACATGAGATTCTGTTGGTTCAACAAAGAAGGTCCTAATCTTGCTGCTGAATCTCTGCACATATGGGTTTATAATCAGAGGCCCCAAAACAGTAATCAGCCTCCAGCCACACCAACACAAACGAGGTGTATGGGAAGGAAGGAAGTAGAAAGGAAGGGTTCCCCTTTGTTTTCAGTTTGTTTTGTTGTTTGCTGTTTCCCTCTGGTCTACCTCAGTCTGTCTGTGCACTTAGCCCACCGCCTGAGGCATTGGCACCTTCTTTCTCTCCTAGCTCCCCCACCTCACTCCCCTTCATCTCATGGCCAGAGTTCCAAGCGCAGGTTCCGGAGGTAGATGGCACCCGACAGCACTTACACTGGATCAGACAGAAGGGACAGAGCCCGTTTGGCAAGCCACCAAGCTTGGCTCTCTCAGAGGCTCTGGAAAGGGAGATAAAAATGTGCCTTCCCAGTGAAATGTCTGTGGACTTGGTATCAAATTGACATTGCAGACACTCTGTGGAGCAGCAGGACACAAAGGAGAACCCAGAGTCCTGCTGGCTGCCAAGCCCCGCCTTTCACCCAGAAGCTGAGGAAGTGCCCAGTGCAGGCCTTCTCGGGTCCCCAGAGCTGCAGGGAGCTGGAGGGAGGTCTGGAGATGGGGCCGGTTACCCATGCACTGTGGGCCTGCAAGGTGAGACCCAGAAAGGGTCCCAGGTGAGGACTAAGAGCACGCCCTGCAGGCTCCCTCACTCGCAGACTATGGATAGGCCAGTCTGAGCAATTTGGGGTCCTCCAATTTTCAATCTGCGTGTCTTATAAACTAACTTTCCTCCATTTCTGAAACTGAGTTAATAAATTCCCACTGGAGTGCCCTGGGGTTTACTCCCTCCAAACATCAAGACTACAGGACTTTTTTTGTTTGTTTGTTTTCTGTTTTGTTTTGAGAGATTTTTGCTATAGGGCACTGTGTGCTCACCAGAGAGACAGAAAGCAAGAAATTACCCCACCCCCAGGGGGATACTATACTGCAGTCTCTTTTCTTGGGATTTGGGCATGCATGCACATGTGCTTAGTGTGAGTTTTAAGACACCGGGTCTGGATTTGAACTGTAGTCAACTACGTGAAAGTCCAATGATGTAACCATTATGCCATCTGCTGGTCCCTCCTTTAGGACATTCTCAGGCTAAAAATAGGCCATGAGAGACCAATAACCACTATAGGTCCAGCACCCTGAGACCCTGTGACAAGCCACTCGGGGGGTGGGGGGGTGAGTTCTACCTCTGGCGCACATAAAATAGTGTGGCTTCTCTGCCTCCACGGCCAGCATGTCCTCCTGCCTCCACAGCATCTGTCCCTGGACTCTCTGTCCATCCCTGCTCCCATCCACTCTCAGATCAGACCCAGGTCTGGGCAAAACCTATACTCGCTTTCCTTCCTAGTCCTTGGGTTCCAGAAGTCAGCAGATCAGACTGCTTCATATTCCATTGCTCAAACTAAGACGCTGTCACCTTGCTAAACTGCAGAGACTTCACCAGGAGCTTGCTTCTGCCCACCCCGCAGAAACCTAAGGAAATCACAGTGCGATCAGTATGGCTTGGTAAAGAGGAAGAGGAACTCCGGATAAAGGAATGAGGAAGGGAGATAACCAGCTAAGAGCAGGATAGAGAAAGAGAAAGATCAAAGCCAAATTGAGGGGAAGAGACAACACGGCTAAGGACAGACTGTTTACCTTGTCATTTTTGCTGAAATCAAACTTTAAATATTGAATAGCCTCTCAACAGCTGCGACATTTCTCTTCCCCATGCTTGAAGTAGCGTGTGGAAGGAACTTATTCATCTTGTGCTCTGAATAAAGCATATTAAGTAACTTGTCTGTGAGACTCAGAGGCCTTGACCAATGGCAGATCTACTCTAGACCAGCTCTGACTCCCTCCTTTTGCAGATTTAGAGTTGGAGTCACTTTCCAGGGCAAAGGTGACCCTCTGGGTGGCCTAGTTCCTCATCCTGATTAGCAACAGCTGGCTTCTGAGCAAAAGAGCTTGGAGTGAGGGATAGAGCCATCATGGAAGGCAAACAGTCTATCTTGATTAAGAAAACATTTCTATTGACCATAACATCAAAAAGAATAAAACACTAAGAAAAAGTCTTAATCAAGAAGGCAAAAGATCTGTATACTGAAAACTGTCAAATGTTGCTGAAAGAAATTAAGACCACAAATAAGGCAGGCCCAATGGCCTAATGATGAAAGGGGTCAGTCTCACATAGTGGACAGCACAGTTCAAATCCTGGGCCTGGTAGCTTAAAAAACATACCAAGCATGTGCATGTCTGAAATCCCATCAGAATGAAGAAGTGGAGAAGGAATTGTGGTGTGACCATGTCTTATTGGGGGGTGCTTTCTTCCTCTCCCTCTATCTGGTGAGCTCACACACCCTCTGGTGAAGGGAAGGGAAGGAAAGGAAAGGAGTGTGTGAGTGAGTGAATAATGGAAAGATATCCTGTGTTCACGGACTGTGAGACTTGCTATTGTTAAGATGTCTATACTACCCAAAGTGATCTATAAGTTTAATGCAATCCCTCTCAAAATCCCAATGGCAGCTTTTACAGAAACAGAAAAATCCATCCTAAAATTAGTATAGAATCTCAAGAGATCATGAAGAGCCAAAACAATCTTGACAGAAAGAACAAAGTTGGAGGTCTTACACTTCTTGATTTCGAAGCTTATTCCAGTGTTGTAATAATTCAGACAGTACAATAATGCATAAAGGAAGACTGTAATAAGCCTTTGCACATACGGTTAAAACATTTTTGGCAAAGTGCCAAGACCATTGAATAGAGAAAGGAAAACAATGGGTGTTGGGAAAGCTGAATATATACATTTTAAAATTCCTTATTTTACACTATATACAAAATTATTTTAAATTATTGTTTTACATTATCTAGAAAATGGGGTTAGTGTCACAGCAGTAAAACGCAATGCTCTGTGAGGCAACGCCACATAGGAAGATTGCTTTGTTCAAGTCCAGAGACCTTGTGGAATACACCAGGCATACACGTACCCATGATCACTGAAGACTGGAGCTGGATCATGGCATGGAGACCTCATTGGGGATGTCTTCTCTCTGTATCTCACTGTCTCTTTCTCTCTTTTGTTCATAGAAGAAATAAATAGGTAATTATTTTTAGAGGTTTTTGCTATAGGGCGTGTGTGCTCACCAGAAAGACAGAAAGAGATAGAGTGATAGAAAGCGAGAAATCACCCCCCAGGGGGGATGGCCACGCCACAATCCCTTCTCCTCCATTCTCCTCTTGGGATCTTGGGCACGCATGCACACATGCCCGGAATGAGTTTAAGTCACCAGGTCTTGGACTTGAACCATAGTTGACTACGTGGGAGTCCAGCGACATAGCCATTATGCCAATTGCTGGTCCCAATAGGTAAATTTTTTAAAATACTAACTCAAAATGGATCAAAGATCTTCATGTAAGGGTTAAAACTATAAAACTTATACAAGAAAACAGGGGAAATCTTCAGAAATTGGATTTGGAAATGAATCTTTGAATATAACACCAAAGGCACAAGAAAGAAAAGAAAAAACAGACAAAGTGAACTTAATCAAAATTAAGAGTTTTTTTTACCCCAAAGGATACTATCAAGATAGTATAAAATTAACCCATGGAGTGGGAGAAAATATTTACAAATCACTTATCTGGTCAAAGATTCATAAATATTTGAAATATGGGGCCAACAGGTGGCATGGTGGTTGGCGCACTGGACACTCTCTCATGACCAACCATGATTCGAGTCCTGGATCTGGTGGCTTATTGCTTTCTCACTTTCCCCTTCTCTGTGTGTGTCTGTCTCTGGTCAAAATAAAAAAATAAATAAATGAATAAATAAAATTAAATAATTCTTTTTTTTTCCCTTTTTTTTTTTTTTTTGGAGAGGTTTTTCGCTATAGGGTGCGTGCGCTCTCCAGACAGAGAGAGCCATAGAGATAGAAAGTGAGAAATCACCCCCCAGGGGGGATGGTCATGCCGCAATCCCTTCTCCTCCATTCTCGTCTCGGGATCTTGGGCACACACGCACACGTGCCCGGCGTGAGTTTTAAGCCACCGGGTTCAGGATGTGAACCGCGGTCGACGACGTGGGAGTCCAGCGACATAGCCATTACACTAACTGCTGGTTCCCAGTAATTCTTTTTAAAAATAAATAAATAAATATTTGAAACACAGCAAGAATTCCTAAAGCTCACCAACAATAGAAAAGCAAACAACCCTTCTCGAAAATAGGCAAAAAAAAAAAACTTGAATAGACATTTTGCCAAAGTAGCAGCTATTTTTCTGGACAGCTCATGCTTCGAGGCAGCCTGCACTATGGAACCACTGGCAAAGAAGATCTTGAAAGGAATTTTAGTACCTGAACTTACAGGCATTTTTGGAGTGTATTTTTTGTTCAATAAGAAGAACACAAGTAAAGATTTCAGGCAAACAATGAATAAGAATTTCTCTTTCATCTTAGAAATGTATGCTAAATCCAGTGAACCATCTGGAATGTATGGGATCAGAGAAAGATCAAGAAACCGGCTGGACAGCAAAGTTAGGACCAGTCATCACACTCAGCTTCCCACATAAGCTGTTTGAGACCTGTGGGAGAAGAACAAATACGAGCTTTCACACTACAGATTCTTGGTGGTCCCACAGCACATCCTACTGAGTACCAGAAACTTCCACTCTGCCACAGCTTGAGTTTCCCACCCGTGATGCAAGTCAACTACCTGTTCATTGCTTTTCTTCTCTATTTATTTTTAAATATTAACATCTTACAAATAAAAGACTAAGGAAGGAAAAGAGGGGGGGAAATGGAGCCTGTTAGCATTTGAAAAGATGTTCAACATCACTAGTCCTTAAGAAAGTCAAAATGGGGCCAGTAGGTGGCATGGTACTTAAGGTGGCTAGATCTCACATGACATATGCATGTTTCAAATCCCGGACTCAGCAGCTTGAAAAACACATTAGGCACATGTCCATCCATGCCCAGAGCCTTAAAAGGAGAGAGAGAGATGAAGAAGGGATTGTGGCATGGCTATACCCCATGGGGAGGGAGTTTCTCACTTTCTCTCTCTCTCTCTCTCTCTCTCTCTCTCTCTCTCTCTCTGACAAGAGCACATGCTCTCTGGAAAATTTTTAAAAAGAAAAAGAAAATCACATGGAATATCACCTATACCTGTTAGGAAGTCCACTATCCAAAAAAGAAAAGAAACACAGAAAATAAGTGTTGATAAAAAATGTGGAGAAATTTGAACCCTGTGCATGTGGGTGAACATGTAAAAATGGTGCAACCACTTCGGAAAACAATACAGTGGTTCCTCAAAAAAAAACTTTTAACATAAATAAATAATCCAGCAATACTACTTCTGGGTATATTCCTAAAAGAATTGAAAGCAATGTCTCAAAGGGATATTTAAATACTAATAATCATAGCAGCATGATTCTGAATAGCCAAAAGGTGGAAGTGACCCAAGCATCCATTGATGGATGAGTGGATAAACACAATGAATTATATACAAACAATGGATTATTATTCAGTCTTCAAAAGGAAAGAAATCCTGACGCATTACACAGTATTAGCAAATTTTAAAGACATTATATTAAGTAAAATAAACCAGTCACAAAAATGAAAAATACTGTATGATTCTATTTATATGAGGTAGGTCAAATTCATAGTAACAGAAAATAGAATGGTGATTGCCAGGGCTAGAGAGAGATGGAGCTCAAAGAATTGTATTATTATCATTATTATTATTATTATTATTATTATTATCATTATTAGAGAGGTTTTCACTATAGTGCACGTATGCTTGCCAGAAAGACAGAAACAGAGAGACAGAAAGTGAGAAATCACCC
>NW_006203496.1:35453-41484 GCF_000334495.1 Tupaia belangeri chinensis
GCCAGCATGCACACGCACCCGGAGTGAGTTTTAAGCCACGGGGTCCAGGACTCAAACTGCGGTCAACTACATGGGAGTTCAGCAACATAGCCATTACACCAACTGCTGGTCCTCAAGGAGTTGTTTAATGGAGCTAGTTTTGATACACAAGATGAAAACATTCTAGATATTGGTCACACAATAATGTGAATACATATAACATTACTGAGCTGTACACCTAAGACTTTCAATAGGATAAATTTTATATTATTGGCATATTTTACCACAATTAAAAAGTTTATAATTTGGGGACCAGCAGGTGGTATAATGGTTAAGGTGGACTCCCACATGGCTGGCCGTGGTTCAGGTCCTAGACCTAGTGGCTTGTGACTCACACCGGGCCCATGTGCATAACATGCCCAGAATCACAAGAGAAGAATGGAGAAGAAGGGACTGTGGCATGGCCTTCCCCCATAGGGGATGATTTCTTGCTTTCTGTCTCTCTATCTCTCTCCGTCTCTCTAGCAAGCACACACACCCTATAGCAAAAATCTCTCCAAAAAGAAAATGCATAGAATCAAGACAGATGCTTTGCAGAAAAAAAAGCACTTTGGCATGCCCAGAATCACAAGAGAAGAGTGGAGAAGAAGGGACTGTGGCATGGCCTTCCCCCATAGGGGATGATTTCTTGCTTTCTGTCTCTCTATCTCTCTCCGTCTCTCTAGCAAGCACACACACCCTATAGCAAAAATCTCTCCAAAAAGAAAATGCATAGAATCAAGACAGATGCTTTGCAGAAAAAAAAGCACTTTGGAGTTTGTCACATCTCATTTGAATTTTGTCTGTAGGCAGAATATGGACAGTTCTGGCAAAGGAAGAAAGTTTGAGGACAGAGAAGATGGGCTGAGAATCCTTCCTTGCAGTTTGGCTCGCTGTTCTTCAGCCTAATCTCTCAAGCATAACTAGACAGGCTGTTGTTCATATAACCCTCCACCAACCTGCTCACGAGTGCATCTTTACAATTGGAAAACCACGCCCCAGACCTGCTACAAACATACCCCATTTCAGAACACCTGACTGAATTTGGAGTTTCCTGGTAGACCAGTTCTCTCTCGGTCCAGTGAGTTCAGTATTAAGTGGAGTCCGAGTAAACAGACTTATGTGTGATTTAAGATGTCTTTTTTCCAAAGGAACTGACTCATGAAAATTTCATAGAAAGGAAATAGAGAATCAAGAGCAGGATGTAAAAACGGGAGGAGTCAGAGAAGCAAATGTGTTAAGTGGAAACTTCCTAAAGGGTTTTTACTGTTTCTGGTTATATATCCTACTTATCGCCAAAACTGAGACTAACAAGCTTCTGTTTTCCTTAGCACGAAGGAACGAAAGAAGGCAGTGTTTGGTGTGTCCCTTCTGGGAGCAGCCCAGGCGCATTCACCCCTCTCCAACCCACCTCAAAGGACCAGGAATCCTGGCTCAATCCTGAAGGGCCTGGCAGCAACAAAAGGTGTTGACTGCTCCCATGAAAGGGCTACTTAACCCCCACGCTGTGACACGCCGGAGTTCTGCCCCTGCTTCTGTTTGTGTGGCATCCATGCCAGGGCAAGCCCTTCAAACAAGCCCTTTGTGGGCTCCAGGACAGGGGCAGCGGGGTGGAGAAGGACCCATGTTTAGACGTCCACGATCCATCATGCCAAAAGGAAAGCAAGGATAATATTGAAACGACAACTAAACAAGGGCAACTGAGCCAGAGGCAAGCAGCTGAGGTCTGCTGAGGGCTCGAAGGGCCTTCCACGCTTGCACCACTGTGAGAAGACGAACTTCCCTTTCTTTCCTCAGGCTGCCCCAGGTCTGAGAGCAGTTGTGCTGATAAGACCGGGCCCATACAGACCTCGGAGCTTGTGCACCCTGCTGAAAGGCAAATGATCTGAACGGGACAGATCACAGCACAGCCAGCTCTGTGGTTTCTATTTCACCTCCCAGCATTGGGAGAGCGGGGGACGTAGGGACCAGACTGTACATTCATATTTTATTTCCTAAAGAATTTTTTGTTTCTTTCTTTTTTCTTTTTTTTTTTTTTTAATTTTGCCAGAAAGTGCATGTGCTCATCAGAGAGAGAGGCAGAGAGAAAGAGAAAGGAAGAGTGAGAAGGCAGACCCGTGGGGAATAGCCACATCACAATTTGTTTTCCTCACGTCTTTCTCCTTTGGGGATTTTGGGTGCACACACACACGTGCCCTGTGTGTATCATAAGCCACCAGGTCCAGGACTTGAACCATGCAGTCAGCCATGTAAGACCCAGCCACCTTAACTACCACACCACCAAATGGCCTCTAGAGAACTTTTCAACCATATGGATCCCTTCAAATAATGATCTTAACAAGCATGTGATAATAATTGCATTTTAATGTCCTTTGATGGAGAAAGCACACAATGATAAGAGGCTATTATATAACTATTTTATAATAAATGTGTATGATTTCCCAATAGCCTCTATAAACACGTGAAAACCTTCTATGGAAGATGTTAGTCATTCACCTCCCTCTATTCCCTTGTCCCCTCTTTAAGGATTCAACCTCATAGGCTGTCCTAGGACCGGTGCTAAGAAATCCCGTAACTAGTTCTGAGAGCAGACAGAGGTTTACAAGTCGGCAATATTATCTCACCTGTAACTCATCTCGACCTGTCACGTCCCACCTCTTTCTGAATGCAGAGGCAGAGGTACCACAGACACAGCAGGTGCCAGGTGGGAGGAGTCTGCTCCAATACAGTGTCCTAGTGACCAGGGAGGCAGTCCTTGGGATAAAAAGCTTGGGTTTCCAATGTCAAGTTCTCAAGAACAGAGTGATCAACTAAAATCTGAGATTGTCCATTCATAAAACTAGGGATCAGATTCATGTGCAATTTTTTCCCAACAATTTGGCTCTCATGACATCGTCTGTTTAAAAATGGAAGCCTTAGGGTCGGCAGGTGGCATAGAGACTAAGGCGCTGGGTTCCCACAGGCTGATCACGGTTCAAATCCTGGACCTGGTGACTTGCTTCCTTAGTTTCTCTCTCTCTCTCTCTGTCTCTCTAGTCAAATTAAAACTAATATTAATAAAATTAAGTAATTCCCTTTTTTAAGAAAGTGGAAGCCTTGAGCTAGATCTGAGACATCCCCAAAGGCTAAAGTAAGACAAAAGTGGAAAAGGAAAAGTCTCTTTTTTTTTCCCCAAAACCAAGCAGTCTTCCTGACAGCCGTCAACACCAGAAGTTAGCTATAGAAATAAAATAGGTGACAACAGGCTTCTGTCCAGTCTTATGCAGATCATCAATCAATATTTAAAGACTAAATGAGGAAGAATAAAGTATCCATGGCCACCTTCCACCTGACAGACCCCAGAGAATGACTGGGCCTCCTTGCACAGGTTCGGTCACTCCCACATTGGGGACACGGGGGCCTCTGGACAAATTTGGCCTGGAGGTTGGGAGGGTAAGGGGCACGCCTCTGCTCACGTCCCATCTTTCACGCAGACAGGCCTCAAAGCGCTTGTCCAGCCTGGCTGATTGATGGGCCTGGAATGGCCTTGTTTGCCACCAGGGTGAGGCATAGCAGCTGTTCAGCAGCCTTGCGAGTGACCCTGCTCAGCACTTTCGAGGCAGGAAGCGCGGAAGAATAGAGTGTCCACAGAAAGCTCCCACAAAGGCGGCGGGAGGAGGAACTTCCTCCCCTTGTGAAGAGGCCGGCACTCGTCACAGAATGGCACACGCACAAGTGAGGGAGGACGGGGAGCACGGGCAGGGGCTGCGGGGAAGCAATTCTAGCCCGGCCTCATCACCCTAGAAGAGGCTTGGAACCTGCAACCCAGAGTGCCTTGGACACAGATCACGTCCAATCTCCACCCTGTGGCTGCCATGACATCCCAGGCCAGGCTCGTTTCCAGCGTTAGGGGCATTCTGGGTATCCTGGTGACAGTCTCAGCACAGCCGGGCCTCTTCTAAGCCCTGTTCCCAGATGGCCCACTCAACCCACCCAGACTCCTCTCAGCATCACCCCGAAAGAAGGGGAAAAAAATTACAAAGTCAACTGCTTTCACTTATGGGCAGACACTTGTTTTAAAAGGGTGGGGGGTGAGAGAGTCTCCTTAGAACTGCGTCTTTGGGTGGACTTTTTTTCTAGTTCACCAGAGGGCGTGTGCACTGGACAGAGGGAGAGAGAGCTCCCCCACTGGGCAGTCATATACCAACTCCTTCCCTTGCGTCTCTCCATCCTGTTGGGGTGTGGAGCACACGTACACACGCTTTTTTCTTTTCTTTTTTTTTAAAGAATTATTTATTTATTTCCATTTGTTATTATTAGTTTTTAATTTGACCAGAAAGAGACAGAGAGAAAAGGAAAGCGAGAAAGCAAGCCACCAGGTCCAGGACTTAAACTACAATAAGCCACATGGGAATCCAGCGCCTTTAACCACCATACCACCTGCCAGCCCCTCTTGGCTTATTTTTTAAGCTGCCAGGGCCGGGATTTGAACTGCAGGTCAACCATGTGAGATCTAGCTCCCATTAGGCTACAGGGTCCGCCCAGGGTAGACATATTCTGCTTTTCAGACCTCCAACCCAACTGTCCCTAGGACTCTGAGGCCTGTGCATTTTTCCAGACTGGTTTGGTGACAGCATCTAAGATACCGGCCTAGGAGTGCTGTGGTCTCTGACGGCAGAGGGGTAGGAAGGCAGTCCACGTTACACAAGACCTGAAGCACGTGTAATGCTTTAAACACAAGGCGTCAGTACGAGCTAGGGCAGGGACTCAATACAGCCAAGGGGCTCCAGGGCTCAGGCTCCCTTGCTTCCTGGAAGGTCTGCATCTGGCCATGTGATGTGCTCTTGTCCTTGGGTTTTGGCTTCCTGACAAGGGGCCAAGGACACTGGTCCAACTCCAGAGCAGGGTCTGGGGACCCACTCACACTGCACGTGTCAGGAGGAACTGCCCTTGCCTTCATTTTGCTCCCCCCTTCCCACCTAACTACTGCACAAGTGAGTGTCGGTATTTGTGGAGTCTGAGCCATGGGGCCACACTGCCCGGGTTATATGTGTGCCCAGCCCGCTTGGTGAGCTCCCCGCTGGAGGAGGCAGCCTACTGCGAGTCCCTCACACAAGACACCGCCCAGGTGCATATCCAGCGCCTCCTGAATACACTGCCCAGAACTAGGAGCCCAGGGGCAATGTAAGGCAGCAGCAGTGGTCAGCCCTTTCATCCGCAGGGGAGCTAAGACTTGGCCAGGGCCCTGGAACCAAGTGGCCTTGGTCACACCACATGGTACTGGCGTCATTCAGGGAAGAGAGCATGCGCTTAGGCTGCAAGAGTGCCCAGTGCTGGAACTAACTGTGTGATGCGGGCAAGTCAGAAGGCCTTCTAGGACCTCCGCTGCTGCCCCTGGGAAATGGGACTCCACAAGTGAGTGCCTAAGAGAGCTGCCCTCACTGGTGAATTCGAGTGTCCGTGTGGGATCTGCTCTGCTAGTTCGAGCCATCACGCTGCTTTGCAGTCATCAAGGCCTGGACCCCCCTTGTCCTAGTCTCCCAGGCCCCCATGGCCCTGTCTCCCCTTCTGGCCCAAACAAGATTTCTATCTGACCCAATTGCAAACGATCATAATCATACGGGAAAGTATTTTAGGGCACCAGTTTTCAAAAAGGCATCCGGATGCATGAGAGAGGCAGGGATAAAAGAACAAGAGAAAAGGAAAAGAGAATTCGCTCCTGTTGAGAACTTGTACTGGGAGTGCCACAGTGGCTATGTACAAATATATACAAAGACAGATAGACAGACAGACAGATGGATGGACAGACGGACCAGAGGGTACCACAGCAGTCACACATGTCTGTGAGGCAATCCTGCATGGGAAGGTTACCAGCCCCCGTAGAAACCTTCCTGAGGGGTTTCTACCAGCCCAAGTACAAATCTTCTGGCATGGTGGGTAAGGGTGCTGGACTCCCACGTGGCTGACCAGGTCCTGGACCTGGCGGCTTGCTTTCTCACTAACCGCCCCCCCCCCCCATTCTGTTTCCCCCTGG
>NW_006203496.1:42524-73819 GCF_000334495.1 Tupaia belangeri chinensis
AAGGGAAGGGAAGGGAAGGAAGGAAGGAAGGAAGGAAGGAAGGAAGGAAGGAAGGAAGGAGAAGGGAAGGGAAGGGAAGGGAAGGGAAGGGAAGGGAGAAAATTCTTAAAAGAAAGAAAGCAAGCTAGCTAGCTTCCTGAGAACTTCGGACACAAGGTTGCCCATGACCCAGGCTTGGCTGAAAGGCTGAGAGGATCACCATGTGGGGTCTGCTGTCTGTCTGTCTGTCTTCCTCTCTCCACTCACGGAAGAAACAAATAAATACAATGAAAAGCAGAAGAGCCAGTGCCCGATCAGGTCAGTGCCATGGGTGAGAGGAGGCGCCCACAGCCCTCTGAGGTGGCGGTAACATATGGAGCCAGGTGGCGAAGCTCCTGGGAGGCCGGGCAGGCCTGGCCACGGCTGCTCAATCTTCTCCAAACACACTAAGCTCGGGTTGTTCCCAAGTCCCTGGAGCAACTCACCATTGCCCCGTAGTCCTACCTGTAGGTTACCTGGGCCTCACAGCACGTTGGGAGTAGGGTGAGTGCCAGGGCATCTTCACTTGGAGACCCCCAGAGCAACCTCCCCTTCACGAGCCCCTTCCTCCCCTAGTCCCCTTGTCTCATGACAGCCTCTCCCCGCCCCCTCTTTCTGAGCGATCCTCTGCTAGAGACCCCACTGGGACTGTGGTCTTCCTCTCCCACAGGCAGGGACATGGGAAACCATCCCCGGCCCTCTCTCCTCTTAGATGTTCTTGACACTTTTGGCTCAGTTCTCACACTCATTCTAGCACGTTCTCCAGCTCTCCTGCCCCTCAACCCCACCCCCTAGACTCATACAATACAGGCTCCTTGCAGAGGACACTTCTTGGGATGTTTAACAAACAATACAGTTCATGACCCTATCCCGAGGCCCCTCGTGACAGGGGTTTGTACAAATCTCATTTCATGGGCTGGTATGAGGTTGAGTCAGACAAAATTGCCATTATTTAACCACACTGACATCCAAAAAGAATGACGATTTCATGAGCTTCAACCTAACAAAGGAGCCTGGTATTCAAACAGAAAAGACCTATTATCTGACTTCCCACCTGCGCTCTTCAAAACGTATCAATCTGGAGGTGCAGGTGGGGAAGGAAGAGGTGTGTACTGTTTTCTGCGAAATGCAGTACGCCTAAGTTGGGGGCAGTTTGGGCCCACCAGGGGACGTTTGGCAGCACCAGAGATGTTTGGGGGCTGAGATGGGGTGGGGGGTTGCCACTTGGCATCTGTGGGTAGAGGTTGGGGAGGCTGCTAATTGTCCCACAGTGCACAGGGCCGCTCCCCACAGGGAACTGCCTGGCCCAAATGTCAATACTGCTAAAGGCAGACGCTTCAGTGCAGAGTCAGTGGGGACCTCAGCTATACAGTGGAGCCGCCATCTTGAAAATAAAGCTCTTGGGTCTGGCCCCATGTGGCCCAGTGGTTAAGGGAGCCGGATCTCACATGGCCAACCATGGGTCACATCCTGGCCTGGGTGGTTTAAAACACGCACCTCGTATGTGCATGTGTATACCCCAAATCCCAACAGGATAAAGAAATGAAGAAGGAACTTGAAGAAGGAACTAGGGTGTGACTATGCTCCACTGGGGAGGTGCTTTCTCTCTCTCTGCTAGTCTCTCTCTCTGGCTCTCTCTGACGAGCACACACACCCTCTGACAATAAAATAGAAAAACATAACAGAGCTCTCTCCCCATCAATGGAAGCCAGTGTGACAGTCCTGCTCTAGACGGGTCAGAGCTGCCCTTCTGGCCCCATCGTTTCCCTCTGGTCTAGAACCCCTCTCAGGACCAGCCACCTCTCAGAAGGCTCGGCCCCAGTTCTCTCAGTACTCCGATGGGGTGAACATGTTCTCAGTACCTCCTTCCCCACTCCAAACTCCTGAGTCAGAAGCCAGGCTCAGTCCCTGAGCCCTCGAGGTTCCCTGCAAGGACAAGCGCTCCACTCACCCTTCTCGCCTGCATGGCCCGACCACATGCAAAGCCACAGTCAGGCCCCCGTAACCGCAATGCAACCCTCCCGGCCAGAAGAGAAAGCCCTCTGGCAGCTGTGCCGGCTCACGTTGTTTCCTGGAAGGAGGTGGAGAAGGGAGGTGTGGGGGGAATGCAGCCCAGGAAGGCCGGCCTGCCTGCCCCAGCTGTGGCTGCTGCCCCCACTAGGCCAAGAGGGCGTCCACAGAGGCTGAGGAAATACTTGATGGTCTCTGTCCAGGAGCTGCGCTTGCCCTGAGTGTGCAACACCTCAGCCCCTGCCAGTGCTTTCCACAAAGTCTGTATGAGGCCGAGGCACGCCCACCTTTATTTATGAACTTGAGGCACGCCCACCTTTATTTATGAACTTGAGACACGCCCACCTTTATTTATGAACTTGAGACACGCCCACCTTTATTTATGAACTTGAGGCACGCCCACCTTTATTTATGAACTTGAGACACGCCCACCTTTATTTATGAACTTGAGGCACGCCCACCTTTATTTATGAACTTGAGGCACGCCCACCTTTATTTATGAACTTGAACTCAAGGAACGGCCACAAAAATGGCCCACTCGAAGACATGGAAGGAACGCTGGGAACCACCTAAGCACAACCAAATTGGAATGTCCAAAAACAGCAGTCAGGATAGTTTGCCCCCAAAGATCCTTAATGAGAGCGACTCCTCCATACCCTTGGAAAGCCCTCCCAGGATCCTACGGCCCTCAGGGGCAAGGACGTCTTCCTGCTGTTCCAGCCTCTCCCTGTCCAGCTGCAACGCAACACTCAGCAGTAAAACGACGGGGAGGGGGAGGATTTTTTAAAATAAAACAGAAGACATGTGATACCATTTCCCTCCTTGGTCTGCTCTCTGCTTCTCGGAACTGAAAACCTGCCCGCCATTCACCAAAGGACAGAGCGCTGGCAGATAGAGCAGGGAGAGAGAGAGCGAGAGGTATTTTAATGGCACCATTAGGATTATGTCAAAAGGTGTGGAAAAAAACCATGTGCCAGCCAAGAAAATAAGCCCTGGTCTACAAGAAATAGTGTGCTCCATCTCTCCCCATTCGCTCCCTTTTTGCCTTTTATGAGAAGCTAACTCCATCAGGGAGTCCGCAGCACACGCACTGGGAGAAGATGCATGTTTCTTAAGCCAGGCAAGGCGGGCATTCGTGTGTGGTGGCAAAAAGAGGGCAGGACCCTGTATCTGTTAAGCCAAATGGGTCAGCCCAGCTTTCAGACCACAGCTGACTAGAGAGCCACGATCTTACTTCTGACAAATGAACCACCCATACCTTCTGTACTAGCAATAGTCAATAGTCTTTTCTCTATCTTCGTAATCCTGGGTATAAAACCATGAAGTCTATGTAAACGTTCAGAGCAGAACAGAGATTTCTGCTCGAACCAGAAAATGTCCCATTTCTGTTCGCTTTCCTGGGCCTTACTCAGCACCACAGAGGGAAGACAGGACTTAAACTTCCTCCATTTTAGCAGGTGGAGGAGAGGCCTTATCAGCCCAGAAAAGAGACAATTTCCCCTAATCCTGTACTTCCACTGGGGCCTTCCTGGTAACAACAGCAAAAGTAGCCTATTTTAGAATGGCTTTTTACCATTGAAAGTTGATGTTTTTCTTTTTCTTTTTGGAGAGATTTTTGCTATAGTGTGTGTGTGCACTCGCCAGAGACAGACAGCCAGCGAGAAATCAACCCCCAGGAGGGATGGTCACACTGCAATCTCTTCTTCTCTGTTCTCCTGGGATCTTGGGCAGACATGCACATGCTCCCAGAGCGAGTTTAAAGCCACTGGATCGGGTACTCGAACCGCCACAGTCAGCCATGTGGGAGTCCAGTGATATAACTGCTATGTCACCTACGGGCCCTGACAAGTCAGTTTAACACACATTTCCCTCCTGAGCATCTCAAGGGAAGAAGAAAACCGTACTTATGGCCAGCAGGGGGCATGGTGGTTAATGTGCTGGACATTTCCACATGACCAACGACAGTTCAAGTCCCAGACCTGGTGGCTTGTTTTTGCACTTTCCCTCTCTTGCTCTCTGTATCTCCTCTGGTCAAATTAAAATAAATGAATGATTAAATAAAAGTAAATAAATAATTCTTTGAAAAAAAAAAAAGATGAAGAAGAAAACCATACTTTAAGAGCGCTTACTACTCCCATTTTACGAATGAGGAAAGAGTCCAAGAAACTGATGAACAGTTGCCAGCGTGTGACTGGCTGGGATGACACGAGTAATCTTAGCAATCCCTGCGAAGATAGAAGCCACCTTGAGGGGGGCAGAGCCACAGCTGGAGCTCAGACATCTGCCTCTGCTGACAACACTAGTCAGTTCCAAAAATATCGACCAGCCTGTGTGGCAATTTACTCTACAACATCTCAGCATTAACAGTGTGTGTTAATTACAGTCTATGCCCTAGAGGTAGTTAGTTACCATTTGATTTTCACTAATCATGAATCTACAAAGGTACGGCAGGACTGCATCAGTAAACCTAATGAAAATCTACACCAGAAGGTTCATTATTAGCATGAAAGATTGAATTTCTTTTGGTGAAATCAGTCGGGCTGCAATGTTTGGTTGAGAGAAAAATTACTGAGGTAGTACTGCCCCTGTACAAATGAGGCATGAAAAGCCCGTCAGCCCTAATGTTCATCTTTTAGAAGCAACCCAGTGGGGCTCTGACACGACTTAGACCTGCGCCACCCTCAGCCTGGCCACGAGGGCATAGGGGAAGGGCTTTGTAACATCCCTGTCTCTCCCTCGCCATTGGCTGCCAATGTGCCAAGTCAATCTGACAACTGCTAAAATGCCACGTTGACCAGTTTGCAACCAATATTATGTGCTGACTACGGCCTGGGCTCTGAATGAATGCAGAGATGAGTAAACTAGGGCCCCAAACATAAGGCCTGGTGATCCAGGGGAAGACGGCAAGCACAGGAGTAGAAATCCACATCCATGAGGCTGTGCAAACCAAAGGCCGCCTACACTCGGATGAGGGAGAGAGCGTGTCTGGCCCCCATTGATTTTCCTGGCCCTGTTACTCATCCTAGCCAGTAGGCACTGGCTGTGAAAAAAAAGCAACTTCCTCATAAAGCCATAATCCATCTCCTTAAGAAAGATCTCCTAGCAGTGGAAACTGGTGGTTTCCAGCTGTAGCTGGAAATGAAGGACGAGCAGGTAATGCAACAGGACTCACACAGAAAGATCTTGGGTTCCCATCCCAGGCCCTCCCTGAACACATCCCCCAAACACGCATGTCCATGATCTGGGCGAGCTGAGACTAGAGGTGGAGGGCAGTGTGAAGACTGTTGAATATGACTCTGTGTGTGTGTCTGTTTGTCTGTCTCATGAAATAAATAAACAAACATGCATTTAAAAAAAAGAAAGAAAGAAAACTGTGGCCAGCTCCATTGCCTGGGAGCTAAAGAAGCCAATCCCTCAAGGACAACCATATGGTTTGAATACGAATATATATCAAAAATGAGCAACTAGTAGAATGAAATTCAGCAGTTCATAGTGTAATGTGATGTTCTCTGTGGACACTGATGAAGATGGTGATATTGTTGATTTGACTCTCACATACTGCACGCATGCTTTGAAAACCATTCTGTGCCCCACAAAGATGCACAACAATCAAATGAAAATAAGAAGTTACAAAGTAAAGAAACATGAAAAGCAAAGATGATCTCAGGGGCTGGCAGGTGGCGTGCTGGTTAAGGGCGCTAGACTCCCACATGGCCAACTGTGGTTCAAGTCCCAGACCTGACAGCTCTCTCTCTCTCCCTCTCTCTCATATTCTTTCCCTCTATGATCAAATTTAAATACATAAATCAATAAATAAAGTTAAACAAAATAACCCTTAAAAAATTTAAAAAAAAATAGCAAAGATGATCTCCAACTCCTTACAATTGTAAGGTTCTTTGATAATGCATCAGTTGATTACATATCTGTTGGGGCAGGGTAGAAGAAAGCCCCATTTTCAAAGTATCTGAGAGCTGTCACTACCAAGGACAGCACTAGCCAGCAGGGGAGCATGACAAAGCAGAAGAAAAATCAAGTCCCAGACCTGGTGGGAAAAAGTCCACCTTCTGAATTGTTTCCAGCAGCAAAACCAATAGTAGACCAGGAGTCAGACTGGAATCCCAGCCTCCCAGAGGTAACCAAGTGGCCCAAACACTGGAAACTAGCGCTTGGCTCTGAAATCTTATAATTCCCTGGTGCCTAATATCAGCCTAGGAAAAGGCGTGGTGGGCTCTGAATGGACCATGGAGTACTGGGCCAAGAAACACTGGGTTTAGAGGAAATACATTTAGAACCATGAAGTGAGGTGTGTCTCCGACAAATTGCTGAGGTCTTAAGTAGGCGCACAAGCTCATTCCACTCCCCACCTTCGATGAAGACCCACACTCTCAGATCACATCCTCCCCTCCAAATGCCTTTTTCTCCTCTCAAAAGCCCCATCACCCCCTGTATTGCAAATGGAGTCAGGATGGTTTAGGCTGGCTCCCTCACCTCCTATCTGATCATGTTTGAAGGCCACAGGGTAAATAACTTATGTTACCAGCTGTGCTGTGCTTGCATGCTTGTTGTGTAGTTATGACTTTGCTGTTTAACGCCATTGAATGTAACACACATGTGTGTGTACGATAGTTTGGTTTTGGCAATGAGCCACTATTGTCTGCAGCACCTTTAAGAGAAAGGAGCACCTGGTCAGTGCTGCCCAGGACTGCCCTGCTAGCTAGCCCTGTGCAGCTCGGCCTTGGTTCAGCCTGGTGAGCCCTGATGGCCTTGCTCAGCTCGGCTCAGCTCCACTCCGTGCACTGGGAGCTTCCTCTCAGGAGGAAACTGCTCTGTGATCGTTCTCCATGCCTAGCTCCAAGACGGAGGAAGCTGCTCTGTGAGCGTTCTCTACGACTAGCTCCAAGAGGGAGGAAGCACTTGTGAGCATGACTATGGGCTTTGTGAGCTTACTAAGAGCTCTGTGAGCTCCCGCTAAACTCAGCCAATAAACAACGTGACATCCTTCCTCACATCTTTTTCCAACTCCTTGTGTCTCTGTTTGACCCACCCTTTGGAAGAAAAAAGAACCTTGCAAAATACCCCCTCTACAGATGCCATGGAGTGGTTAGCACCACTCGCCTTCAAATGTGATTACCCAGAGTATCCCATTGTTCATTTATCACTTCTTGGCAGGCCTTCTAGGAACTGGGGCTGTGCTGGGGCCTGGAGGTAGGCTGGTGTCCTCACAAACTTCTGTCCTAAGCTACAGAGAGGCCACAGGTGTAAAAATGTCTCCTCTCTACCCTCCTAAGGTCATTAGCTGGGGTCCCAAAAATCAGACTGACAAGAGAACAGATTAACAGGAGAAAAGCAAACAGAAATTTGTGAACGCACTTGGTGCTTACACTAAGAACACTGAGGAGGAGTAGCTCAAAGAGAGGGGTTGGAATTGGAGTCTATATACCTAACTGTACAGGGGAAAGTAGGGTGGGAGGAGGGGCACTGACAAAACGATGCCTTTCGGGACGAGGAATGAGCTCTTAGGAGAACAGATTAGGGATCTGATGACCCTGTGATGGTATCTGCTTGGGCTGATGCTGACTGCCAGCCTTCAGGGGGGAGATTCCTGAGCTGCACCTGGACGAGGAGTTTAGGGGATCTCGGACAACTGAATTGTTCTAGGAGACTCTGCTTTGGGCAGATAAAGGATTTCAGCAACTTGAATGTCTTCAGCTCAAAATAACTCTCATGCCAACGTGGTCAGGGTCAGGGTGGCACATCCTGGTCCCCCTCACAAGCAATGACAATGAAAGGAGGTCGGTGTAGGGAAGGCCAGAGGCTGCCCACCCCCTGCACCTCCTGTCCTCTCACAAAGCCCTCCCTAGGCATTCCACACAGGGGGCTGCAAGACACTGCACCGAGCAGTAACTTGGGGCTCCCAGAGGCACCCAAGACCCACAGCCTTGGCCAAACTCAGGCAGGGAGGCTGCAGGGGATGGATGAGAAGGGATATCGCTATGGCTCAGTGGACAGAAGGCAGGACTCCCTTCTCCAGAGAACCAGTGCCATCCCTCACGTGACTGGGCAGCTGAGAGGGCAGCCAAGTGGGCCATTTGTCCAGGGCAAAACAGAATTTCCAGCCTCCATCCTGTCTGGCCAGCACTTTCCACCAGCATGAGATTAAAAGACTTTTAAAAGAAAAACAACAGAAGAGACCACATACACGCCCTCCCCGTCTCCCACCAACCCTAGGAAAAATGGAAGCTCTTTCTTCTCCTTAGGCCAAAATTTGTTTTTCTGGGAGAAGCTTCTTTTCACCAGAGCCTCCAGGCTCTTTACCAACCAGGGTCAAACAAAGAAGCTTAGAGAACCACAGAGCAAATAAACCAAAGCAGCCCACAAAGAACAGGATAGGGAAGCCCATCTCCAGATGGAAGCCAGCCTCCACGCAGTCTCTATGCGCCCTGCTGGGGCCAGTGAGACTGCGTCCTCCTCCCAGGAGCCCACGTCAGCACCGTGTGCATGACAGACTCCATCCCGAGACCTTGTCATGCACCGCCCCTCGCTCCTGAAAATTATTAACACTCATTCAAAGAAAGGGGGTAGGGTAGGTGCAGAATCTGCCCTCTTTTCAAACTGCTTGGGGAGGAGGTGCTGCCCATCATGACAGGTACACAGAGCACGGGCAGTGAGGAGCTCCCTTGGTCGGCTGCTCCTATGGGCCCTGCAAAGCCTGCTTGGGAGGGAGATACTATGCCCTTGTTTGAAAATAATAGGAGATGGGAGGGAGGGTCAAAGCCATCAAGGGCCAAGAGAAGGACAGACGAGGCTGGAGTTTAGGAAGACAAGAGAGGAAGAGAGTTCAATGGAACTAAGAAATGATGGGACGCAAGCAGGTGGCATGAGGGTTAAGGCACTGGACCCCCACATGAGCAATTGCAGTTCGAGTCCTGGACCTAGTGCCTTGCTTTCTCTCTTGCTTCCCCTCACTCTCTTTCTCTGTCTGGTGAGAATGTGTGCCCTGTAACAAATAAAAATAATAATAATAACAATAAAATAATTCTTAAAAAGAAAAAAGAAAAGACCAGGCAACCTGGTGGCTGTATTAAAAAGGTCAGGGCCAGGGGGTGGCATACTGGTTAAAGCAGCTGGATCCCACATGGCCAAATGCACAGCATGAGTCCTGGACCCAGAGGTTTGAAAAACATGTCAGGCACGTATGTATGTGTGCCCAAAATTCATAGAGGAGAACAGAAGAGAAAGGACTACAGTGTGGGCATGCTCCTTAGGGAGTACTTTCTCACTTTCTCTCATTGTCTCTGTCTCTGTCCCTGTCTCTCTCTCTCTCTCCAGCAAGCATGGATGTCCTATAGCAAAGTTGGGGGGTGGGAGCTCCTTGGGTTAGTTCGTGGCATGAGTGGTTAAGGCAGTTGGATTCCAGATGGCTGGTGTGAGCATCCTCCATGGCGGGGCGGGGGAGTGCTTTTTCATTTTCTCTCTCTCTCCCTCCCTCCCTAGCGAGCATACATGCCCTTTGGCAAAATTTAAAAGTAAATAACTATGCCCATGAACTGGGGTTGACTGAAGGCTAGGGGTGATTTATGGCCTCAGGACTTTGTTGGGGTGCTCTTACTCTGATTCTCTCTCAGGAAAATAAAAATAATAACTTTTTAAAAGTTCACAGAAAATGGAATTAAAGTTATAAGTTTATTTTGACGCAAAGTATTTGAAATTCATGCATAGTTCTTTCATACTTCACTTTTTCCATGAACCGTTTGAAGACTCCTTGTCTGGCAGGGAGAATAAGTTGATTTCAGCTCCCTGGCATTTGTGCCTTAGGAGGGAATATGTCTTTGAAGCTAGACACTTCGGCAAGCAGTTGACTTATATGGTACTGGAATTTACCTCCAGCTTCTGAATTTCAAAGTCCTCTAGCATCCTTATCCTGTGCTCCAAAACCTGCAGAAGGGACCCAGCCCAGTTCCCAGACAAGCAGGCAGTGAGAGGTCACTCTCCTCCAAGCCAAGTGTAGATTGATCTGGAAGATTTGTAGAGATTGAGCTTTGTTCTCCTTGGCAAAGGTGCCGTGACTATCTCATAGAGGGTTATCTGTTTTTGCTTAAAAATAAAGATAGGACAGAAAGTAACACCTAAGAATCTGTTCCATTGCCAGTTCCACCCCAGGTAAGATAGGGTCACCACCCGCAAGACAAGTTGGAGCTCAAACTTTTGTGATGGCTTCTCTTTCTTTTTTTAAAGAGAGGTTTTTGCTATAGGGCACGTGCGCTCACCACAAAGACAGAGAGAAGCAGAGAGACAGAAAGCGAGAAATCAGCCCCCAGGGAGGATGGCCACACCACAATCCCTTCTCCTCCATTCCCCTCAAGGGATCTTGGGCACAAACACACATGCGCCCAGCGTGAGTTTAAGCCACAGGGTCTGTGACTAGAACTTCCGTCAACTACATGGGAGTCCAGTGATGTAACCATTTGCTAATCCTGACTTTTCAATAAAAAGGAATAGATCTCCAGAGCCAGCAGGTGGCTTAGTAGTTAAGGCACTGGACTTCCACACGGCCGACTGCAGTTTGAGTCCTAGACCTGGCGGCTTGCTTTCTCACTTCCACCCCCAACCAATCTCTCTCTCTCTGGTGAGTGCACATGCCCTATGATGAATTTTTTAAATAATAATAATAAATAAAACTAAATAATTCTTTAAAAGAAAAAAAAGGAATGGATCTGAATGTAGGAAATGGAACAGTAACTAGGGTAGAATGCCAAATCAGAAGAGAAAGTGGCAGGAGTACTGCGAGTAAGAAGCCCATTCTTGTTTACAATTGCTCTTTTATTTTAGACTTAAGTGAAATCTGAGAACCCAAGCCACCACACTTACCACACAGCTTTGGACACCCAAGACTAAAATGACCCCACCTCACCCATCACAAGCCCCCTCTACTATTCTACATCAACACGGCTCAATGACCCCATTGTCTTCATTAACAAGATATTACCATGCCTGCAGACTCAAGGGGCAACCACTCATTGCAGGAACTTCCAGAAAGGCACACAAACTCCTCAGTGAAAATCTTACAGTGTGAGCCCTAAGATTTCTGAACCTCATACTTCAAAATCTTCATTTCACTGTTTCCACCAGTCTTAGGCTGTTGTATAATGATCCTTACCCATTGGTAATCAAGCTTCCATCCTGAAAAGACATCTCTCAACCTAAATTTCCAATCTTCAATCAATTTCCACCTTTCTACTCTCCCTGGAGACATTGTCAAAGGTGTATCTAAACAGTACCTCCCAGTCATAGTAAACACAGGTTGTGTTGGGGGACATCTGGGGACCCAGCACACACCACTGTGAAGACTCTTCTATTTACGTATTTTCTAAATCCTCTTATCTCCCTAAAAGCAAAAGAATTCAACTGTCAACTCCACTCCCAGAATGTTCACTATCAGTGAAAATTGACTCCTCTTACCAGAGAAGTCCCAAACCAAGATAAGAAATCACCTGAACAGCTACGACCACAGAACTCTCAGATCCGCAGTCTGTTCCCCTTCAGGCCCACTTGTTTTTCCTAAAAGTCACTCGTTTTCCCCCAAGCGCCCTTCTCTTCTTGCCATCCCCTGTTAAAATGGGATACAAACCTCAAATCCTAGTTGTCTCTTTGGGGCACATCTTTCTGTGAACTCCTGCATACTTATTGAAGAAAAACCTGTCTTTTCTCTTGCTAATCTGTGTTGTTAGTTAGTTCACAACTCTTCCTCACAGAACATAAGAGAGTGCAGGAAAAGTTTTTCCTCCCCCGACATGAGAAATCAGAGAAAGGACATACCAGAAAAAGTCACTGTCTATGATGAAAGTTGATCAGATACTAGAAAGTATTAACTCACTAAAGTCAAGCTTACTGAATTTTCGCTGTAAAGAGTAAACCTTTGACAATCACAAGGAATATGCCCCACGTTCATTTCTCCTGTGACATATCTACTGTCTTTCTAAAAACTATATATATTCATTAGGCCATTTCGCTAGCAGCAGGACTAGTTGCATTTCTTTCCAATGCTTTTTTTTCTTGGTATTTATTTTGTTTTGTTTTTAGTCATTAGTAGACTTTAACATTTAGAACAATAGTTTTTAAATAATAATTTATTTTATTTATTATTATTATTATCATTCAGTTTGACCAGGGAGAGATACAGAGAGAAAGAGTGAGAAAGTAAGCTGCCAGATCCGGGACTCAAACCATGGTCAGCCATGTGCGAGTCCAGGGTCCCAACCACCATGCCACCTGCCAGCCCCAGAATAACATTTATTATTAAAAAAAAAAATTGAGGTATCCAGCAACTGGTATGGTGGGTAAGGCACTGGATCTTACATGGCCATTTCTGCAGTTCAAGTCTCAGACCTGGTAGCTTGAAAATCCTGCCAGGTACATGTGCATGCATGCCCAAAATCCTAAGAGGAGAATGAAAAAGAAGGGACTGTGGTGTAGCCATCCCTCCTGAGGCGTGATTTCTCACTTTTCTCACTTCCCTTCTTTCTGTCTCTCTCCAGCAAGCACACTCGCCCTATGGCAAAAATCTAAAACAAAATTTGAGGAAAAGCAAAGTTCCAAATATCCCCCGCCCTCACCCACACCCAGGCCCCACTCGCAGCATCTTCTACTAGCACAGGACACCTGTAGCACTTACTGAAATAATACTGACATACTATTATTCGCTAAAGTCCATACTTCATGTCGATTTTCTTAGTTTCTACCAAATGTCCTTTTTCTGTTCCAGGATCCCATGCATCAGAACATTTCGTCATTACGTCTCCTTGGGCCCTTCTTGGCTGTAACCTGTACCAGGCTTTCCTCATCTCTGATGACCCTGGCGTTTGTGAAGGGTACTAGTCAGGTGTCCTGTAAGATGTCTCTCTGTGGGACTCTCCCATGATTACACTGGATTTATGGGTTAGGGGAGGAAGACCATAGACAAAAAGTTCCATTCTTATCATATCATATCATCTTTTTTTTTTTTTGGAGAGGTTTTTGCTATAGGGTGCCTGCACTTGCCAGACAGACAGAGAAAGACAGAGAAATAAAAAGCGAGAAATCACCCCCGGTGGGGATGGTCACGCCGCAATCCCTTCTCCTCCTTTCTCCTCTCGGGATCTTGGGCACGCACGCACATGCTCCTGGCAAGAGTTTTAAGCCATCAGGTCCGGGACTCAAACCATAGTCAACTACATGGGAGTCCAGTGACATAGCCATTACGCTAACTGCTGGTCCCATATCACGTCACGTCATATCAAGGGTACTTACCATCAACATGACATAGAGCTGTCAAGGTTGACTTGATCACCCAGCTGAGGTCGGGTTTCCCTGACATAAAGCTACTCGCTTCCTGCTTTACATACGGTACTGTTTGGAAAGAAGTCACCATGAGCAGCCCACACGTAAGGGCAGGGAGCTGCATTTAGAATTTAGAATTATTTAGAATTTTTCTGCATAGGAGATTTGTCCTTTCTCCCCTATTCATGCATCCATCTACCTAGCCATCTATCCATTTTTTTTAATTTTGTTCATACTTTATTATTTTCTTATACATTCAATTGCTGTATACCAGCGATTGAATGTATAAGAAAATAAGATGAGTTTTCCCAGCATGAATACACTGTGTATTAGTCCAATTAAAGATATCATCACACACGCTATCTATCAACAGATAATTTTCCATTCTTGTGTTCCTTAAATGTTTTGCTTCTCTTCCCCCCTCCTTGATTCTATCTATTTATTTAAATTACCAGAGGGTGTGTCTATCTATCTAAACTGCCGGAGGGAACATGTACTAGTAAGAGAGTGGAGAGAAAGCCAGCCGGTGGCATGGAGGCTAAAGTGCTGGATCCCATATAGCTGACTCTGCAGTTCAAGTCCCAGTCCCTGCTACTTGAAAATCATGCCAGGCACATATGTGTGCATGCCCAAATTCCCAAGAGGAGAAGGGAGAAGGGATTGCAGCATGGCCATCCCCCAGGGGGTGGGGTGTGATTTCTCACTTTCCCTCTCTCTGTCTCTCTCTCTCTGACAACCACATGTGCCCTGTGGCAAGCACCAAAAACAAAGAGAGAGAGAGAGAGAAGAGGTGCAATCATTTTTTTCTCCACTTTTCTTCCCATCAGGATTTTGGGCATGCATACACATGTACCTGGTATGTTTTTCAAGCCACCAGGGCCAGGACCCAAACTGCAATCACCATGAGAGATTCTACTCCTGATGCTCAGGACTTAACCAGTGCATAGCCAGGCTGGCCCTCCCTCTCCCATGGGTTAAACTAATTTATTCATGTCTTTATATCAGTATAGATATGAATTTGGATTTTTAAAAATTATTTATTTATTCATCTTAATTTGACCAGAGAGAGACAGAGAGTGAGGGAGAGTGAGAGAGACAGAAAGTGAGAAAGCAAGCCACCGGGTCCAGGACTCAAACCGCAGTCCGCCATGTGGGAGTCCAGCGCCCATGCCACCTGCCGGCCCGTCATGGATATTGATTTCATACTCTGGGTTATAATCCAGTACTATTAGCACCCTCAGACGACTGGGGCATGGCCACAATACCATGGGAGCTCGGGGGTTTTGTTTTGGGTTGTTCTGAGCACTACCTTGCTTATAGCACCACAAGACACGCGTGCCTCATCTTGTATACCTCCCGCCCCAGCCATAGGATCAGTCATTTCTCCAAGGAGCTCCAGGGCCATTTTTTACAAAGAAATTGAGTTTCTATCACAACATGAGAGAGTTACAGTGCACGCAAGACCAGTGGAAGATAAGCCAAACTGAGAGGCCGATGACAGCAGGGCCGTCGGTCTGCGGGGAATCTCCTTAGGATGGCTTCAGGCGGCCCATACCTCTGCCCACAGTCTGGCAGCCAGTGTGTCAAGTGCACACTTCCATCTTTATCTCGTAGTATCTTGTCATTTTTCTAATGCATTTGTACAGAATTATTTTTCAAATTATGCCTCAGTAAAATGACAACACTCTATACAGCATTGTCCTTGTAGAATTGTTTTGGAATAATTGACACCACAAATGTTCAATTCAGGGATACCAAAAAAAAGAAAAATGGCAACATCCCAGCACAAGCTAAGCTGCCATGTCTCGCTCCGAGCCAGTGTCCTCGGGCCGGGAGGCACCAGCACCCTCCCAGAAGCAAATGTACGGCTACTCCACAAATGTTCTCCTTCTCTCATTTACCCCCTCCCCAGCTCCAAGGCTGTTTTCCCAATCGATGGGCTTTAAATACTTTTTAGCAGCACAGATCTTCTTACATATGAAGTCATCATACAATGTTTTAACACATTTAAGTGATAAAAGTTTGTATTAATACACATTTGTTTTATCAACTGAAATTAATGACACTTCATATAAAGTGAGAACAATGGTGTTTTGGCAAAAATAAACATTTTTAATTAGGAATTATGGAAACAGTGGTCATTTTCTTTTTATTCAGTTTTTTTTTTAGACTGATTGATCGATCGATCAATCGATTTATTTATTTTGCTATAGGGTGTGTGCCCTTTCACCAGGGAAAAGGAGCCAGAGAGAAAGCACCCCTACAGGGGATGGGCACACTGCAATCTCTTCTCTTTCATTCTCCTCTTGGGATACTGGGCAAGCACACACATGCCTGGCATGGTTTACAAAGCCACTGGGTTCAAGACTTGAACCATGTAGTCAGCCACGTGGGATCCAGCAGCCTTAACCCTCACACCACTGACTGACCTAACCAGTGGCAGTTTTCTAGCAACTTTGTCATCCAATTTACTTTCTATATGTTTAGTTTAAAAATATGCAGAAAATTTTCACTAACAAAGATCTGTGTAAAAATAGACACCCGCCTGGTGGCCTGGTGGTTAAAGCGGCTTGATCCCATGTGGCCAACTGTGTGGTTGGAGTCTCAGACCCAGCGTATGGAAAACCATGCCCAGCACATGTGCCTATGCACCCACAAATTATGAGAGAATGGATTAGAGGGTAAAAGGGAGTGGCCACACCCCCAGGGGGGTGCTTTGTCACCCTGTCTGTCTCTCTGTTTCTCTGTGTCTCTCCTACAACTGTTCGCACCCTATAGCTAAAAAAAAAAAGCAGAAACTATTTGCAGCTACTTTCCAGTCATCTTGCGATCTCCAGATATTTTTCAAGTAAACAGAAGGATACAGAAGAAGTTGTGTTATAAGATTTACACAAAAATGAATTAATAGCAAATGCTAACACACTTATCATTTCCAGTTTCTTAAACTTTAGAATTTTGTATGTGTAATATTTTTAAATTGCTAGAGAGTGCAAGCACTCACTAAAGAAAGAAACAGAGGGGGTAGAGTGAGAAAGCACTGTCCAGGGTAGGAGTAATGGCCACTCAGCAATCCCTTCTCCATTCTCCTCTCAGGGTTTTAAGCACTCACACACATGTGCCTGGCATGTTTTCAAACCACCAGGTCTGGAACTAGAACCACATAATCAGCCACATAGGATCCAGCTGCCTTAACCACTATGCCAAATGGCTGGCCTGAATATGTATCATTTATATTTTCTTAAAGTTTATATTATTTCAAAACAAAATGTTACAAAGCATTTATAGAACCTATGAAGTACCTCCCCAAAACATTAGGGTTGTAAACATTGCAAGAGTCTGGGAAATTACATTTGTCATAAGAACTGGCCTCCAGAGAAGTGACTTAATTCATAGTACTAACATGTGTTTTTGTTTAATTTGCCAGAGGGCATGTGTGCTTGCCTCAGAACAATAAGCAGAGAGGGAGCTACCACTCACAACAGGGCAGGGTCACACCACAGACCCTTCTCCATCTCTCCTGTGGGGGTTTTGGACACACAAATGCACTCGTCCCTCCCGACTTTTTTGAGCCACAAGTGTTGGGATATGGGCTATATACCAGGTGGGATCCAGCTCCCTTAACCACTACAGAATAAGGCAAGCTGGAGGCCTTTGGAGTTTTCAAGAATGCCTAACAGAACTTCAGACATACAGCATGCAGTGTGTGGGTGGGGGGCATTTTTGAGAAGACAGGCTCTTCCCTATTGTGACAGTATACGAGGCCAGTAATAATTATAATAATAATACAAATAATTAAGAAATATAGGACCAGCCATGGCATGGTAGTTATGGAAGCTGGATCCCACATGGCCAGCTATGCAGCTTGAGGAACACACTAGACACACGTGCGTGCCCAAAGTCCCGAGATGAGAATGGAGGAGAAAGGATTATGGTGTGGCCATGCCCCTGGGTGGTGACTGATCGCTTTATCCCTCTCTGTCTCTCCTGGGCAAGTGCCTGCACCCTATAGCAAACTAAAGAGAGAAGAAAAAGGGGCGGGAGAAGAAGGGAGGGAGTGGAGACACAGTGCTCACTAGGAACCTTGGTTCTATTCTAAATCGTTAGTGCTTCACATTTACTGATGAACTTAACTGTTGTAAGAAGCCTTGAGGTAGTTATTCTTATCCGCATCTCACAGAAATGAAGAAAACTGAGGTCCGCAGACATTAAAAATTGTCTCACATTGCGTAGCTTGTAGCTCACAAAGCTAGGATTTAAACCTAACCATCCTGGCTCCACAATCTTCACTCTCGCATAATGTACTGCCTCTAGATACCGTAATTTCTACGTTTGATCTTAGCCGAAAGGCAGGGAAGTGATGGATACCATAACCTCTATAGTCAGTGAACCCATGGCATATTTGTTACTAATTTATTCCCCATTCATTGAGAACCTGTTCAGATGGCTGGTGGGGGAACACATTGTTGTACTGTTCCATGAGCATTCAAAGGCTTGTCAAGTTCAAAGCCCTCTATAGTACCCTCCTTTCAACTTTAAATGTTTCACTGTAGCTCACGCACATCGGCCACACTGTCCAGGGGCCAACCCTCTTCACACCCTAGTGCTGTCCTGCCTCTAAGGGTCTGCTCCAGCTGCTACTAGGGAGCCTTATCCCCTCTACAACTCACAGGAAATCCTTCTTCCAAAGGCCCAGCCCTAATGCACTTCACAAAGCTTTCAGAGCTCCTGGATGAAATTTACATCTCCTTCCCTGGTCTTACTTACACTTTTCTGTACAGCTATTAGAGTTTTTTCTCATGGAGGCTAAGCTTAAGGAAAGAAAGTAAGCAGGGCCAGCAGGTGGCATGGTGGTTAAGGCATTGGACATCCATATGGCTGACCACAATTTGAGTCCTGGACCTGGTGACTTGCTTTCTCACTTTCTCTGTCTGTCTCCCTCTCTCTGGTGAGCGTACATGCCTTGTAGCAAAATTTTAAAAATAATGATAATGATGGATAAAAATTTTAATTGTTTACACTTACTTATTTTTTTCACTGTTGTTTTAAAACTTCCCCAACTTCTTGTTTTAAAAATATTAAATAAATAAATAAATAAATAAAACCTCTAGCTTTCTAACCGGTGCTAAGTTGATCGGCCCAACAATCCCACCATTTCCACGCTTAGTGCAAAAAGTGGGTGATTCCTAGTCTGTATGTCCCCACAGAAGCCACGTGTTGAGGTTTGGCTGTTGCAGAAGAGGGTAAAAATTTATGACAACTATGGTGTTGGAATGTGGGGCCTTTTGGAAAAGAATAGGATCAAAGTCATTAGGGTGGGGCCCCGTGATTGACTCCTGGTGGGTTTAGAAGGGCAGGGAATGAGACAGACAGACTCACAGACACAGTCAACCTATTCTGCTCTTACCCTCATGATGTGACATCTCAGGATTTGGCAAGACCCCCACAGATGTGACTCCCTCAACCTCGGACCGTCACTATAATCTGAAGAAATCTCATTTTCATAGTCACCCAGTTCCAGGTATTTTGTTATTAGCAACAGAACAAATTAGAACAGTGATTAACCAAAAACAGACAACTGGTTCCCAGAAGTCACTTCCACATCCCGGAGTTTGCTCTAATGTTTAGCGGGTAGACAAGAACATGAAAGAAAGAGAAATAGAGAAAGAGACCACAGCTGAAAACCCCCACCTGCACTTACTGGTTTCCTGTCCCATCTCAGTTACTAATTACTTTAAGGGATTAAATAGAATCCCTTAAAATCACAGGAGGGGGGTGGGGAGGCCAAGAGAAGACTCTAGACACTGGATACCTTGGAAGATTTAAGCATCTGGCTTCTTGTGTTCCTTTGGTAAGGTAAGACCACCCCAGCCCAGGCCGGCAGCAACAGCAGCTGTAAAGAGAGAATGCAACTTCAAGGAAATGCAACAGGAAAGAGAGAAGGGAAACATAAATCAAAAAGTCCCCAGTAAGGATCAGATACTGCTTTCCTGAGCATGCACACATCCTCTGCCCGAATGCCTCTGAACGCGTCTTAAATACAAGTCATAATAATGTAAACCAGGTGTCCTAACTTCCTACCATAATGGCTGGCAAGACCATCAATGCAGAATAATAACAACAACAACAACATCTGAAGTGCATCTGTGTTTAAACACATAACAAGCATACTTGTCTTCTTTTCCAAGTAGGTGTCTGTTCTGCATTTATACTGTGATACCATCAGGGAGAGGGACCAAGGTCCTTTTCAGAAACGGCTCTTCCAGCTTCGAGAGTAACACTGGTGTTTTTGTTTGGGGCTTTATAGAAAACACTGATGAAAGGCGATGTGGCTTCAGGGAGGCAACTGGAAGTCTTACATTGTGGGAGATACGGACGCTCAGAAGTAAACCCAGACAAGCATAAAAAAACTAGGAACTTAGGAAGTACACCAAAAGTAATCTCTCCTGATACATCCTCGCAGACTCCCCTTTTCCACTGAAAAGAGTTCAAAATAACGTGGCCAGGAACACAGACAACACTTTTCAGAAGTAAGATCTCAGAACCAAACAAAAAAATCCATTCCCTTATTAGAGCAGCATCTCTGGTCAGCCTCTTCGAGACTGCAAACTGAGACTCTTCAAAGTTGTAAAAATTCAAAAGTGAGGGGATAGGAGGTGGCATGGTGGTTAAGGTGCTGGACTCCCACAAGGTTGACTGTAGTTTGAGTCCTAAACTCAAGGGCTGAAAAATCATACCAGGCACATACACATGTGCCCAAAATCCTGAAGAGAGTGGAGGAGACGAAAGAACAGTGTGACCATCCCCCTGGTTGAGGGGTGATTTCTCACTTTCCCTCTCTCTGTCTCTGTCTCTGTCTCTGTCTCTGTCTCTCTCTCTCTCTCGTGAGTGTATATGCACTATGGCAAAAACCTAAAGAAAAAGAGACAACCCTCAGAACGGGAGAACATTTTTGCAAACTCTCCCTTGGTAACGGACTGATAACCCAAATATGCTCAAGCAACTTACCCACAAAAAAATAATCAATCCAATTAAAAGATGGGTAAATGAACTGAATAAACAACTCTCCAAAGAAGACATATGAACAGCCAAAAAGCATATGAGAAAATGTTCACCACCCCTTGTAATAAAGGAGATGCAAATCAAAACTACAATGAGATACTACCTAACCCCAGTCAGAATGGCTAAAATTTAAAAAATAAAGAATGATAAGTACCAGTGAGGCTGTGGTGAAAAAGAAACACTCCTACACTGCTGGTAGAAATATAAATTAGTACAGCCACTGTGGAGAACAATTTGGAAGTTCCTCAAAGACCTATGAATAGAACTATCATCCGATACAGCAATTCTACTCAGGGTTAGCTACCCAAAAAATAGGAATACACTTAGTTGGAAAAACACTTGCACATCAACGTCTTTTGCAACATTATTCACAATTGCTAAGACATGGAATCAACCCAAATGCCTAAGATCAGATAAATGGATTGAAAAAGTGTGGCATTCACTACAGAACACTACTCAGCCATAAAAACCAATGAGTCCCTGGCATTTGATAGAAAGTGAACGAACAGGGAGAATTTAATGCTAAGCAAAGCAAGCCAGACTATGAAAGAAAGGCATTGTATGTCTCCACTTAATATATACTGAATGTCTGCACTCTGTGGCAGAAACTGGAAGATTGGAAAGTATAAAAACATGGAAAGCAATTGTGGATACAAGAGACAGTGTTGGGGGAGGGCAGAAATGGGGGAGGGGTGGGAATCAAAGAGGATAAAAAGCAAACATTCAACAGACACAAAAATGGAAAACTATCTGTTGATGACAATGTTTATGGTAATATCCTTGTCTGGACTAACATACAATGTATTCATGCTGTGAAAATTCATTTTCTATGTCACAAAGATATACAGTGATTGGAAAAATATGAAAAAAATGTAAAACTATATATATATATATATATATATATTAAAAACCTTTCATATAAATCAACTAAAGTGCATTTAGAACTCCTAGGGACCCAAATTAGGAATTGGGGGGAAAAAAAACACACTTTCAATCCTCAATTTCCCTTTCTCTTTCTCTCCCTCCTTATATTTCTGAACTCTCTTTTCTATAAACAGATTTCCTCTGCTTTCTCACTTTCTTCCAATCCTGAATGCCAACCCTGGCCAATGTCTCCATAACCTTTTAGCTTTGGGGTCCATAAACAACTGGAACATCTCTGCACAACTCAGCACAAATTCCCAGGAGACAGCCTGACAGGGCACCTCATTTGTTTGAACTGAGCCAAACAAGTCCCAAGGGGCAAGCTGGGCCTTCTGGTCATAGCTGAACCCAGATTCAACCAATGGCAGTCTGTGCTCAACCAGCCCTATAGGTAGGGAAGGCTTCCTCAGAAACACGCACTAGGAGGAAGAAAGAGACAAAGTTGGGCAAGGCTCTTCGTCTTTATTTTCTTTACCACTTCCTTATTGCTATGGTTTCAATATGTCCTCCCGAAATCATGTTTGTGTTCAGACACTGTAACGAGATTAAGAGGGTGAAAACTTGGGGCCAGCAGGTGGCATAGCAGTTACATTGCTGGACTCTCACATGGCCAACTGCGGTTTGAGACCTGGACCCAGTGGCTTGAAAATTACGCTGGGCGCATGTGCGCGCATGCCCAAGATTCCTGGAGGAGAATGGAGGAGAAGGAATTATGGCATGGCCATGTCCCCTCAGGGATGATTTCTCACTTTCCCTCTCGCTGTCTCTGTCACTCGCTCTCTCTCCAGCTAGCCCAAGCACTCTTAGGCAAAAACCTCTCAAAAAAAAAAAAAAAAAAAGAACTCTTAATTCGATTATGTGTTGACACAGGGATCAGGTGGTTAAGGTGGGCCTCCAGGATTGAGTTTTGTGGGTTTATAAGCAGAAGGAACACGACCAAATGAGGAGAGAAGGCCCCTTGGATACAGGCCCTGCTCTTCATACTCAATGCTCTACCTCCCTCTCTATTTTGATGCCTTCAGACTTTCTACCACCAGATCCATAAATCCTTAAACCTCTGCTTTTATAAATTTACCCAGTCTCAGGTATTCTGTCAGCAACACAGTAACAGATGAAGACATCTATAAAATCGGGGTGACTGGAAGAGAAGGGACTGTGGCGTGGCCATAACCTCTGGGGGTTGGGGGAAGATTTCTCACTTTCCCTCTCTCTCTGTCTCTCTCTAGCAAGTGCACACACCCTATGGCAAAAATGCAAAAAAAATAAAAATAAATCATTAAACACTATCGCAAATCGCCAAAGACTGGCTATAGAATTTGGAGTGACAAGGGTGTGTGTGTGTGTGTGTGTGTGTGTGTGTGTGTGTGTGTTAATAAATAAGATAACCATATTTCTAAAATGGTAGGTACAACCCCACAGACATTAGAGGATAGAGGACTGGCCGCTTGGGGCTCGGGATTCTACCTGGAGAATCAGTGAAGAGTCCAGAAAATGAGAATTAATGCCCCAAATCCTGTTAAAACACACGTAATACTATCACAGCGGACAGACACAATTGCACTTTCTACTGAGGCCTCGTCTATGTGGACAGTACTACAGTCACTGTACGGTAATTAGCAGTGATACGGGGGGCTGCGTCCTGACAATGCCCCAGAGCGGGCTACCCTGTGAAGAGGCCCAGGTGCCCACCCCTGGCTGCATGGATCGAACGTGCGGGGCCCGCCATACCCACAACAGCCTGCAGCTTCCTACTGATTCTCCTCTGCGCAGGCCAGGCCCCAGTTCCCCTTGATAAGAATAACCAGTAGCCTTCTAAATTTCCCCAGAAACATGGGCAGTTGGATTTTCGGCAGCTACAAGGAGGAAATTAATATAGGAACCCAACAAGTTCTATTCTGCCTACTCACCCACTCCATCCAGAACTGACACTTTAATCAACTCGGCGTGTTTAAAAATAAATTTGATTGTATCGGGAAGAGAAGTTGCTCTGAGCTCTGTGGCTGCACACGGCGGAATCTCCCAGGCATGCTTCATTTTTCAGGAGTTCGGCTGCTGCGTGTGTTTTTTCTCCATCTTATTCCCAGTCTCCACGCAAAGATTTGGGCCAGGGGGGCGGGGGGGTGTTCCTGGGCATGGGCCAAGTGGGTTTCCTTCCCATTGCCTTCACTGGCCAGTTTGTGGATTTGGGCAAATGTTTTACTTTCCCAAAGCTTCCCCAGTGCAGTAAAATGGGCATAATCGAAACCTTCCTGGGGACCAGCAGATGGTATAATGATTAGGTGGCTGGACTCCCATGTAGTCAACCACGGTTCAAGTCCCTGATCCAACAGCTTAAAACTCACGCTTGGCACATGTACATGCATGCCCAAAATCCCAAGAGGAGAATGGAGGAGAAGGGATTACAGCATGGCCATCCCCCCAAGGGATGATTTCTCACTTTCTTTCTCTCTGTCTCTGTCTCTCTGGCAAGTGCACATGCCCTATAGCAAAAATTTCTAAAAAATAATAATAATAAATAAATAAAAGCTTCCCAAGGCCCAGCAGGTGGTGTGGTGGTTACGGCGCTAGACTCCCATTTTGCTGACTGCAATTAGAGTCCCAGACCCACCCAGCAGCTTGAAAAATCACACCAGGCAGGGAACCAGCAGTTAGCGTAACGACTATGTCGCTGGACTCCCACGTAGTCGACGGCGGTTCGCGTCCCGGATCCGGTGACTTAAAACTCAGCCGGGCGCGTGTGCGTGTGTGCCCAAGATCCCGAGAGGAGAATGGAGGAGAAGGGATTGCGGCGTGACCATCCCCCTTGGGGGGTGATTTCTTGCTTTCTGTCTCTGTGTCTCTCTCTGTCTGTCTGGCGAGCACACGCGCCCTATAGCGAAAACCTCTCCAAAAGAAAAACAAAAATCACACCAGGCACATGTACATGTGTGCCCCAAAATCCCAAGAGCAGGATGGAGAAGAGATTACAACGCGGCCATTCCACCAGGGAGTGATTTCTCACTTTCTCTGTCTCTCGGTGTCTCTGGTAAGCCCATACGCTCTTAAAAACAACAACAACAACAAACTAAAAGGAAAAAAATAGAAAAACTCCCTCACATGTTTTGTGACCTGGCCGTGAGGAGCTTTAGGGACAAGAGATGGTGCTGTCGCTGTGGGTGTGAAGCATGACGGTGCCTTTCTGGATGAGGCAGCAACGGCGTTGCCAAACCACCATTTGGCGTGGGCCACCCAAAGGTGAGGCTGCGTCCTGGGTTTGGGAAATTTGGAATCTTGGAGGCTAAATGGTCATTCTGATCTAAACCCTCCCAAGCTTCTCAAGGGCCCATCGCGTACCCTCGGCTGGATACCAACCTCACACTCACCTCTAGGAGCTCCTCACTGGAGGCACCCAGCCTGGCACGGTTGAGGGTGTTCTATCTGATTGTTCGGAGAATCCTAGATAGTCTAACACCCACCACTGAATCCCAGGAAGTCCCAGCGTTCTCCACTGCTGAGCTATGGCTGCTCTGAGTCATTCTTAAGGATGCACAGACTGTCAGAGCTAGAAAAGGAATGCAGATTTCTCATTTTCAAGATAATAAAACTGAGGCCCAGATTAGCAAAGAATCTCATTCCTCAACTCAGAAAGCTTCCTACTGAAAGTTGCCTCCTTCATAAATCCTCACATGAGTAGGTGATATTTGAATGCCGGGTGATACCGCAAGACAGATGAGCATTGATTTAAATGCTGCTATCTGACAGATCTGGTCATCAATCATAACCTGATGTCTCAGGAGAGTCATCCTTTAGAAAAGGACTAGGGAAGAGCATGACCAGAATTTACAGCCCAGCCCACTCCACCAGAGCTCTCCTGTGCCCAGAGGCCAAGATGCAGCTCCCAACAGGGGCAGGTACAGAACCACCTGGAGAGTGTCGCTCAGAGTAGCTGTGAATCTGCCTCTGTAATGAGCTCCATGCTGATGTTGATGCTGAGGCTACAGATCAGAGGGGAGCCCGTGCCACACTGAGACTCCTGTGCCAAGGCAAAGGGGGCCCCACACATTCAATTCATAGGAAGTTCTAAGAAAGCTGGTAATTACCTCTCTACGCATACTTTTTAAGAGAGAGATTTTTGCCGTAGGGCACATGTGCTTACTGGAGAGACAGAGAGAGAGAGAAAGCGAGAAATGACCCCCCAGGGGGGGATGGCCATGCATCCCTTCTCCTCCATTCTCCTCTTGGGATTTTGGACATACATGCACAAGCGCCCAGCGTGAGTTTTAAACATCCAGGTCCGGGACTTGAACCTGTGGTCAACAATGTTGGAGTCCAGCGACATAACCCTTACGCCACCCACTGCTTCCTCCACAAGCCTTTTATATGGTGTTATGGAATGAATCGCATGCCCTGACCCCCATCACCACCTGTCTGCTGAGGCCCCGGATGTGGACACAGGGTTAAAATGAGGTTACTTGGAAGAGCCCTGACCCAAATGTGACTGGTGTCCTTATGAGGAGGGGGATCTGCACACAGGCGCACAGAGGGAGGACTGTGTGAGGACACGGTAAGAAGGCAGCCAGCCACAAGCCACTCAGGAGACAGGCCTCAGGAGAAACCAGCCCTGCCTGCCCACACCTTGGTCTCGGACTCCCGTCCAAGTCCAAACAGAATGGCGAGGTAGGAGGTCTGTGGGGACTGGGCAGTGACACGGAGGTGCCATGCGCCCCTCTGCAAGGCTGGCCCATGGGAAGATTCAGGCTTGCATTTAAAGACCACCTGAGTACGCCTTGGCGTGCCCACGCTCCAGGGCTGGCTGGAGGTGGGGTGGATCTCGGGGTTGAGTCCCTGCTGGGAGTGCTATTTCTCTCTCTCTCTCTCTCTGTGTCTCTCTCGCTCATAGAGGAAACAAACTTAAAAAAAAAAAAGAAAGAGAGAATTACTCAACAGTGGGCAAAAGAAAGCTATCAGTTGTTTAAGCCACTCAACCTGTGGTACTTGGCTATGGCAGCCCTAGAGGAGAGTCAGGGTGACTTAAAGGGACAGAGAGTAGGGATCCAGAGCTATAGGTTCAAGTCTCAGCTCTGTCTTGAGGCAGATGAGAGTTCCCCTGTACTCGCCAGACCACCGCCTCTGCCAGGCCACGATCTCCTGTCACAAACGGGAGAAGTGACCTATGTCTTTCCGGCCACAAGGGGTTTTTATGAAGAACAGAAATGGGAACTTGCATGAAAATGTTTTTCCCCCCTTTTATATTTGTTATAGGACTGAGCACTTGTCGGAGAAAAAGAGAGATGGAAAATGAGAAGTCTCTCCCCTACCCCCAAAGAGAGGAGGGCCACACCGCAATCCCTTCTCCTCTGTCTTCCTCTTGGGATTTTGGCCACACACACACACACACACACACACACACACACCAGTGTGATTCTCAAGTCATGGAATCTGGGACTTGAACCTCACAGTCAGCCATGTGGGATCCAGCTTCCTTCGCCACCATGCCAGTGGCTAGCCCAAAGTGTTTTTTAAATTGTACATGTCTTTGCTTGTGGTTCTGAACAGCTGAAAGATTTCAGGGAGTTGAGGGAAGTGTGCCAGGCAGCCATGGGAAGTTATCAAACACTCCGGAAGCACCAGGATCCAGGGAGAAGGAAAGGTCCTCAAGGCAGCCAACCCTTGGCTAGCTAGCTCCTTACACAACTGAGCAAGACGCTAAGAACTGAAGCAGAGCTTTCGGCAAAGGCAAACCCGAGGACCAGGGAAAGGAAAAGGAGCTGGAGGTGCCACTGCCATCAGGAGCTTATCCGAAGCCCCTCACTGTTCCTCCCCGCCGGCATTTGTCAATCCTAAAACTATGCTGAAGGTTCAGCAAGAAGCTAAGAGACCTAACTCAGAGCAGCTGAAAGCCCAAGGAAAGAAGCTCAAGTCTCAAGGTGGTAGGGAGTCACAGGGTGGAGTGTCGGGCTGAGCGGCAAAGCTGTGGGATGCGGTGCACTGTGAGACTGACCCGCGTGGGAAGGCTCCAGGTTCAAGTCTGAGAACCCCTCCCCACATCGGGTGTGCTGGGCACACGCATGTCAGTGATCCAATCCGGCTGGGTCTCCAAGCAGATCACAGTGTTGAGATCTTTTGGGAGTGTTGTCTCTCTCTACGTCTCTCTTGCTCAAATAAATGTATAAACTTGAAACAACAAAAAATTAGAGTTTGGGACCTACCAAGAGGAGAGAGCATTGACAAATCCCCAACCTCTTAGTTTGGATTTCTGGGTGTGAGAATGAATCAGAGGCAGAATAAGGCTTACAAAGAACAGCCCAGCCCCAGACAAATCTGGACACTGACGTGTGTATTGCTGTATCCAGAGGAAAGAGAAAGTCCTCTCTGGAAGAAGAGAACATTATTCCGAACCTCTACAGTGTTTTCTTACTTTTTTAGAGGCTTTTGCTATAGGGCGCATGCACTTGCCAGAAAGAGAGAGACAGAGAGACAGAAAGCGAGAAATCACCCCCCAGGGAGGATGGCCACGCCGCAATCCCTTCTCCTCCATTCTCCTGTCGAGATCTTGGGCACACACGCACATGCGCCCGGCATGAGTTTAAGCCACCGTGTCCAGGACTCAAACTGCAGTTGACTACATAGGAGTCCAGTGACATATAGCCATTATGCTAATTGCTGGTCGCTACAGTGTTTATTCCCAATGCTTGGTCATCAGAGCCGACCAGACACAGAACAGGACCGAAAGGGTAAAAGAGAATATAGACGTGATCCTGCAGATGCTAGGTTATGACTGTCATAATCTGACTCAGATTATCAGACTCCAATTGTTAAAGAGCTGTGCTAATGTGTTCAAGAAAAGAAAAGAAAGAATTTCAGCAGAGAACTGGACTCTGTTTTTAAAGAATCTAATGGAAATTCTAGAACTGAAAGATACAAGTGAATTATGGACTCAAGAGATGAGTTTTACAGCAGATTGGACACAGATGTAGAGAGGACTGGTGAACAAGAAAATAAATCAGTAAAGAAAAAGAAATCCAGACTCAAGTTTAGGGAGCAAAATGATGGAAAACCCAGAAAGAAAGTACAAGAGATATGTGGGTCATATGTCTCATGAAAAGGTTTAACCAAAAAGGATGAAAATGATGTAACTGGAGCCCCAGAGGGAGGAGAAAAAGAATGGAGCAGAAGCAATAGTTGGAGAGATCATGGGAAAGAATTCCCCAAAATTATCTTTTTTTTTTTTTGAGGATTATCTTATTTAACTGTATGTATGTATGTATGTATGTATGTATTTTCCAGGACCCAGAGAAGAACAAAGAGAGTGAGAAAGCAAGCTGCCAGGTCCAGGACTTGAACTGTGGTCGGCCATGTGGGAGTCTAGCTACCTTAATCACCACACCACCCGCTGGCCCCAAATTCTCCAAAATTATCAATAGGCATGAAGCCACAGCATCCAAAAATAATTGTTAAAAACACTACAAATTCCAAGCAGAGTAAATGCAAGAAAATGGTGAAAAGCTCTATAAGCATAAAGTATGATTATGTCATAATTACCTTTACAGACTTCTGCAAAAAAAAAAATAAATAAATAAATAAATAAATAAATAAAAATAATTTAGTATTGAGATTGTTTGCTAAATCAAAGGGTCAAAATCTCAAAGAACTGGGGCCAGCAGATGGCGGGGAGGTTAAGGTGTTGGAGTCCTACATGGTCAACCACAGCTTGAGCCCCAGACCTGGTGGCCTGAAAATCACACCAGGTGTGTGAGCGTGCCCAGAATCCCGAGAAGAGAATGGAGATGAAGGGTATGTGGCATGGCCATCTCCCCAGGGGGTGACTTCTCACTCCCCCACCCCCCTCTCTCGGTGAGTACACAAGTCCTATGGCAAAAACCTAAGCAGAAAATAAAAATAGAAAATAAACCACAAGGGAGACAGGAGCTTAAGAAAAAGACACGGGACCAGTTGAGAACTGTGATAATGCTGCATAAATCTTTGTAAATATTCATTTAGTTTGACGGTACATATTTGCAAATAATTCAGAAGTTATTTGGAAGAGGACCTGTCATAATAAGAAGGAAATAAATAGGCTTTTTTTTTTAAATGTAGAATCAGCAGGTTCCTGATTTAGGAAAAGTTAGTTAAACCAGGCGCCTTGATTTAGATGTGTAATGTCATTTCCCTGTCTCATTTCCCCTTTCCTCCTCGTCATCAACCTTTTGTGGAAAGCACCTCCTCTGAATAGCCACCAACACCCGCTCCGGTTATCAAAAGCAAATGTTGCCATTTTCTCCCCATCTTGTTTGGAAAACCTCATGTGGAAGAATGCTATAAAGCCAGCATTTCACGTGGGCTTTTCCATCTTCTTATCACCCTTCCTGCCCCCACCATCCAAACGGAATTCAAACATCAGAGTAATTAAGTAATTCACAGCAAACAGCACATGTACTCTACGGGAGGCTGCCACGCTGGACCTAACGAGTTGGCTTCAGTTCGAGCTCCAGAGTAAATGAATACGTGTGACTGCTAGTCAGGAAAATTTCAACTGATCAAAAAAGATTAAAAAAAGACAGATATGAGGAATGAATAAAAGCAATACCTTTTCTTGATAAAGTTTTTTGTTTTGTTTTGTTTTTGTTTTGTTATAAGGCACGTGGGCCCCCAGTGAGAGACAAATAGGGGCAATCCCTTCTCCTCCATTTTCCTCTAGGAAGATTTTGAGCACACACATACACACCCCACGTGGTTCTCAAGCCTCCGGGTCTGGGTCTCAAACTGCCCAATCAGCCATGTTGCATCCAGTTGTCGGAACTTCTATGCCACCCTGGTTTTTTAAGTTTTGTTTGGTTTTGTTTTTAAATGCCAGATGGTGTGTGCACCCGCACCAGAGAGGGGCAAGCACAAGCCCCATCAGAGCCTAGTCACACTGCAGTCCTTGGTCCTCCATTTTTCCAGCCTGTCAGGACCCTAGGCACACACCCAATGTGTTTTATTTTGTTTTGTTTTGGGGGGCAGGGATTGCCATATGGCGCATGCGCTCGCCAGACAGAGAGAGACAGAGAGACAGAAAGCGAGAAATCACCCCCCAGCAGAGATGGCCACACTGCAATCCCTTCTCTTCCATTCTCCTCTCGGGATCTTGGGCACGCACGCACACACGCCCAGCGTGAGTTTAAGTCACCGGGTCTGGGACTTGAACTGCTGTCAACTACATGGGAGTCCAGAAACTTAGCCATTACGCTAACTACTGGTCCCACCAATGTGTTTTTCAAGCTGCCAGGGCTAGGATTAGAACCGAAGTCAGCCACATGAAACCTGGCTCCATTCACACAAAGTTCAACTACTACACTCTGCAGGCGCCCAAAAGCAATACCTTTCTCCTACCATCCCTTTATGTAAGTTTCTGAAAACAAAAGTTGTATTAAAAATAAATTTTCGGGGCTGGCAGATGGCTTGGTGGTTAAAGGCACTGGATTCCCATATGGTTGACCGAGGTTAAAGTCCTAGACTTGGCAGCTTGCTTTGTCACTTTCCCTCCCTCTCTCTCTCTGTCTTTGTCTGGTCACATTAAAAAAATAATGACAAAGAATAAAGTTTAAAAAATTAAATACTTTTTAAAAATTGTCAGCTGGACCAATTTTTTCCCATGATTTCCTAAAGAGCATAATGCTACCATTAATAATACTTTAATTGTCGTATCTACTATTTGGGAGCTTGCTAAGTGCTTTAAGGATGTTGAGTTATTTTCTTAATTCCTGAGAGGAGAAAGGAGAAGGGAAGAATCGGCTCATTATGAACTCATATCAACCAAAGGCGGGGAAGAGAGTCCAGAAAGGCGCTGAACATATGGGGAAAGCCCTAACATGCATCCCCCAAGGCTTGTCTACAGATCCTTCTTTGGGGATACTCTGAGAACGCTTCCCTCTCTGTTTCCTCATCATCATTATGGTCCATGCCGTGACTCCTGGTGAACCCCAGCATCAGCCACCTCCCTCACCAGC
>NW_006203496.1:78016-78470 GCF_000334495.1 Tupaia belangeri chinensis
TCCTTTGTCACTTTCCCTCCCTCTCTCCCAGTCTCTCTGTCTCTCTCTCTCTGTCTCTCTCTAGTCAAATTGAAAAATAATAAATAAATTAAATAACTCTTTTAAAAAAATATTACATTTTCAGGGCCAGCAGGTAGTGTGGTAGTTAAGGCACTAGACTCCCACGTGGCCAACTGTGGTTCAAGCCCCAGACCTGACAGCTTGAAAATCATGCTGGACGCATGTGCACGTGTGCCTTAATTCCTGAGAGGGGAAAGGAGAAGGGAAGAATCGGCTCATTATGAACTCATATCAACCAAAGGCGGGGAAGAGAGTCCAGAAAGGCGCTGAACATATGGGGAAAGCCCTAACATGCATCCCCCAAGGCTTGTCTACAGATCCTTCTTTGGGGATACTCTGAGAACGCTTCCCTCTCTGTTTCCTCATCATCGTTATGGTCCATGGCGTGACTCCT
>NW_006203496.1:78718-88390 GCF_000334495.1 Tupaia belangeri chinensis
GGAGGGGAGAAACCTGGGCCTCTTCCACTTTGGGGGTTTCCAGAATATTATTTAAAAAAAAAAAAAAAAGGAGGAAGAAGAACCAAAAGGAAGAGACATAAAAAAATAAAAATAAAAAAAGGAGAAGAGCGTACAGAAAAGAGTTGTAGCAAAGTGAGTTCGGCTGCTCTCTTTAGAAAACCCTGTTTGGTTGGCCCCCGGCTGGTGAGTGGGAACGAGGATTTCCAGGGGCTCCCATCACTGCCCAGTAAGAGTAACTCACTAACACGCCTAAGTTGCTTATATAAACAATGTGGACCGTGCGTTCCTTCTGGGAGTCTGCAATATCGGAAGGTGCTGTATGAAGACGCCTATGTGACCTGCCCCAGTAAAAACCCTGGATGCTGAGTCTCTAATAAGCTTCCCTGGTGGCCACCACGGCACACGTATCTTGTCGTCACAGCATGTTGCTGGAGGAATTAAGCACATCCAGTATAGCTCTACAGGAGAACTCCTGGAAGTTTGCATCTGACTTCCCCCAACTTCACCCAATTTCTCTCTTCTTTTTGCTGATTTTCACTATGTATCTTCTTGTTGTAATACATCATGGGGTCAGCAGGTGGCGTGGTGGTTAAAGCACTGGACTCCACATGGCCGACCACCGTTTGAGTCCTGGACCAAGCAGCTTGCTCTTTCTCTCTCCTCCCCTTTCTTTCTTTCTCTCTCTGAGGAGCATGCATGCCCTACAGCAAGTTAAAAAATAAAATAAATATATTTATCATAGTCATGAGTTCAACTAAATGCTGAGTCCTGCAAGTCCTTCTAAAGAATTGTTAAACCTAGAGTGGTCTTGGAGATCCTTAACATAGACAAAAAAAATAAACTAACACCAAAAGAGAGAAATCAAAGAGATTATTTTTAAATACTCATGTGTATTTTTTTAATTAATTAATTTTTTTTTTTGAGAGAGAGAGATTTTTGCTATAGGGAGCTTAGGCTCATCAGAGACACATAGAGAGACAGAGAGACAGAAACCAAGAAATCAACCCCCTTCCCTAAAAGGGATGTCCAAATTGCAATCCCTTCTTCTCCATTCTCTTTTCGGGATTTTGGGCACACACAAACATGCACCCAGGGTGTGAGTTAAAAGCCGCTGAGCCTGGGACTCAAACTGTGGTCAGCCACATGGGAGTCCAGTGCATTACCCACCATGCCACCTGCTGGCCCCTATGTGTATGTTTTTGAAATGTCATTCATCAATTTGCACAGAGAATAAATTCACATAGAGAATAAGTATAAAATAATGTTATTCTCATGACAAGTGTAACATCTCATGGTTATTTCATGGTATACTATAATCCACGTGGTTCCGTAATGAACCTGGGATGCATCTGGCTCTTTTATTTATTGGGGGGGGCGCGGGGGGGGGAGGGTTCCTTTATTTTTTGCTGTGACATCTTTTATTTAAATGAAACCTTTCATAGGCCAGCCCCATAGAGCAGTGGTTATGCACTGTGCTTTGGGAGCTGATCTCACATGGCCAATCGCAGTTCTAATCCTGGCCTCAACAGCTTGAAAAACACACCAGGCACACAGGCGTGCATGCCCAGAATCGGAACAGGATAGAAAACGGCCATTGGGGGAGGGCTTTTTCTCTCCAGCCCTCTGTCTCTTTTTCTAGCAAGTGGACACACTCTCTGGTGATTAAAAAAAAAGGTTTGTAAAGTCAGCTTTCAAAAAAAAGAGTTTATCAAAATGAAACCTTTCATGAAAGTCGGGAAAGTGAAGTTCGTCTAGCTAAAGGCTGGCTGATCTTCCTCCTTTGAGGTCCCCAGGGAACTCCTCACAACCCCAAAACTGAGAGGACAGATTGAAAGTTATCTGACTTAACCCTTTCCTTTCAGATCAAAGATCACAGGCACAGACCAAAATGAAGGTTTGCAAACGCATCGACTTTCACCAAAGCGCATTTCCAGGCAGCCAGCGTCACGGCAAGGGTGCAGCCAGCCGTGCTGAGCTCAACCCGGATCCTCTACCTGGCCTCCAGCACCCCTGAGCAGCACCCCGCCGACTGTCAGCCACGGCTGGGCCAACTAGAGATTCCTTTTTCTTTGGATTTGACTTAGGGTATGTGCATTTGCCAAAGAGAGACAGAAACAGTGAGAGGGAAAGTGAAAAATCACCCCCCCCAGAGGGGATGGCCACACTGCAATCCCTTCTCCATTCTCTTCCTGGGATTTTGGGCACACACACACACGCCCAGCGTGATTTTCAATCCGCCAGGTCCGGGCCTCGAACCACAGTCAGCCATGTGGGAGTCCAGCCACCTTAACCACCACATCTCCGGCCCCAAACTGAAGCTTTTCTTAATTTTTCTTTTAAGAGAGATTTTTTTGCTATAGGGTGTGTGTACTTACCGGAGAGGCAGAGAGACAGAAAGCAAGAAATCACCCTTCCAGGGGGAATGGCCATGTAGCAATCCCTTCTCTTCCAGTCTCCTCTTGGGATCTTTTGTATGCCAGGTCCAGGATTTAAACCGCGGGCAATTATGTAGGAGTCTAGCGACATAGCCATTGTACCATCTGCTGGTCCCGTAAAACTTTTTTTAAAAAAGAATTATTTTATTTAACTTTATTTATGTATTTATTTATTTTTGACTTGACCAGAGAGGGACAAAGTGAGAGAAGGTGAGAAATCAAGCCGCCAGGTTCGGGATTCAAACCATGGTCGGCCATGTGGGAGTCCAGCACCCTTAACCACCACACCACCTGCTGGCTCCGTAATGCTTTTTTAATACAGAGGAATAAACAAACCATTCTTGGAATCTCTTCTCTCCATACCTGTCTAGCCTTGCCTGTGCCTCCATGGCCCCTCCACACTTGCCTCTTCTCTCCTAAGACCTGTAAGATACGCCGGCTCACAGATCACACATACCCAGTGGGCAGACGAGGCTGGCCAAGGGGCTGGCACACCCCACTGTGAGACACCCAAATGCTGGACCTTACAGAGTAGAGGGCAAGTAGGAAGACTGCTGCAGAGCCGTGAGGGGCGGCCGTGTGAGGGGCGGGGTGTGGAACGCACTCAGACCTGCCAGCACTTCCTCCTTACCCTGAATCACTGGAACGGGGGAGAGTCACCAGCTTCCCTTCCCCAGACCTCTTTGGAAACCCCCAGGGAATGCCCACATGTCCCACAAATGTGTCTTGTTCATCACTTGCCGCTTCAGCCGCCATCTGGCCCTAGACCATGGCTCTGCCCTCCTCGCTGCCCTGAAACCCAACTCTGCAGACAGCTGCTGTTCCCTTCATTTCACCAGAGCCTGGGCACCTTCCTCCCAATACTGGACTGCAGGGGCCAGCAGGTGGCTTAAGTTGAGGAATATGCGAATTGCCCCAATGGATCATTACAGATCGCACCCACATACTGTACCCCATAAATATGCATATACACAATGGTCATGTGCCAATTAAAAATAGCGTAATAATCATTACACTGGACTCCCACATGGCCGACTGCAGTTCAAGTCCCGGACCTGTTGGCTTACTTTTTCATCTTCTCTCTCTTTCTCTTCTGTCTCTGGTGAGCACACATGCCCTGTAGCAAATTTTTAAAAATTATAATAATAATAATAAACAAAATTACATAAATAATTCTTAAAAAAAAAAAATACTGGACTGCAACATATGAGACATTACGAAAAGCCAGCACCAGACCAATGATAACTACGATGCCCAGAGCCTCAGCTGGGTACTTCACACGGCTGTCGTTCAGGTCCACACAAACCCTAGGCTGGGAGTTTCAACCTTACTTTTAAAAACATTTTATAAAAAGAATCATTTACCTGTATTTATTATTTTTCTTTAAATTTCTTATAGGGCACATGTGCTCACCAGAAAGAGACAGAGAGAAAGTGAGAAAGCAAGTCACCAGGTCCAGGACCTGAACTGTGGTCAGCATGTAGAAGTTCAGTGCCTTATCCACTATGCCACCTTCTGGCTCCATTAGGAAAAATCAAAAAAAGTTCCGGAGACAGATTAGTGACAGTTGCACAATGATGTGAGTGCACTAAAAGCCACTGAGCCGTACATTTAAGAATGACTAAAATGGCAAAGTTTATAGTATGTGTATTTCACTGCAATTTGTAAATAAATAAATAGTGGGGGTGGGGTACCACCTTGGGACCCAGTCTTAGCCAAAACATCTCATAACACCTACGTCTATCCTTCTCATAGAACATGAGATGTGAGCAGTTCAATTCCCCGGCCCGGTCAGCCCAAACCATGCAAGAAAAGTACGTCGGTGCCTGGGATCTGAAGGCCTGGAGAAGCGGAGGGAGGGGTCATGGCACCCTGTGGAGGGTGCTCCTCTCTCTCTCTCTCTCATGTATGCACACATGCGCTCTATCAGAAATAAAAAGAAAAAAAAATAAAAGAGCATGAAGTTTGGAAGGGACTTTAAAGTCACTGTAACTGGGGACAGTCTGGGATGGTGACGGTGGGGACAGCAAGGTCCAGTCAGCTCCATTAAGGATGCACAGGTAAGGGGGCAGTAGAAACCAGACAGACCTTTGCTGGATGTGTCCTCTGCACTGTCGATTCGGGGACGCTCGCCACCAGTGCCCACTGAGAATGTGGGATTTGGGGGCATGTGTGCATGCCCAAAATGTGGACAGTGGGACTGAGGGGGTGAGTTTATTTATTTCATTTTATTTTCATTTTCTTGAGTGTAAACAGCCCAATAGGCCTGGTGGTCAGCCTTCTGGACAGCCACAGACGCCGACCCTGTCTGGAGCACGCAGCGGGGCCAGCGACTCCTCATGGCTGTGGTAGCCTCCTCCCCGGGGATAAGAACAGGTACCTGCTGCCCCCCAGGGGTCTACCCTCTCGGTGACTCAGCTCTCTGAGGTAAACTCTGTGGGGAGCTAAACTATGCAACCCCAAAAAAGACCTCTTTGGCTTATTTCAAGAGGGTCTGCAGTCACAAGAATTAACGTTTTGAAAAGCTAATGTTTTGCAAAGAAATTTACACTATTTACATCAGTAAGGTCAGCAACAGATCCCGCAGGCTTGGCGATGCCACCCCCTCACCTGTGCGGGAACAGGAAGGAGATTAAGGATCTGACACCCGGTCCAGAAAGACACGTATGTGTACCTCCTCCCGCTCACCCTCTTAGCCTCAGTCCACACCGCCTAGGCCTTGTGCTGTGTAAGACCTGCAGGCATCTGGCCTTTCTGGAGCGGGGTTTCTTGTATGGCTTCCATATGTTATGTTCAAATGAATCCGGATGCCTTTTCTCTTACTAATCCGCCTATTGTTCGCGATGTTCGCAAACCTCAGAGGCCAAATTCCTTCACCCCACACCTCCACAAACTAACCACACCCTCACTTTCTGCTTACGAAAGGATTTCTCCCTCTTCCTCCGCTCACTGTTGCCATAGTAAGATTCTGGTTTGTGCCCTCCACCGGAAGTCCGGCTGGTGCTGTCCCATAGCCATTCAAATACGTCTAAGGACCGACCCGAAAGCACACTACCTCGAAAAGAACCCTGCTTAGGCCTTTGGACTGTGCAATTAGAAAGTTTCTTCTGGGGCAGCCAGTGGCATGGTTAGGCAGCTGGATCCCACACGGCTGAACCTGTAGTTTGAGTCCTGGAACCAGTGGCTTGAAAAACACACGTGTGCATGCATACATGCCCAAAAATCCCAAAAGGAAGGAGAGCTGGGGAAGGGACTGCGGCATGACCATCCCATAATAGGTGCTGTCTCACATTCCCTTTCTGTCTCTGGCGAGTGCACATACCACATAGCCTGGCAACATTTTTTAAAAATAAAATATTTTTTCTAATGAGAGATGGAAACCTATCAAAACGGGAGTGTTGGATGGGCAAATAGCCTAAAATGCAAGACCAAAAGTGAAGTGCCCCACCCTCCTGTCATCCTCTACACTTACTGGGGCGGTGACTAGCTCAGAGCCTCACCGGCTTGCAGGTGTATTCAGGACTGGCCTGCACACTGCCCAAGATGGAATCATTTGGCTATTTTACATAAAAATGTAGACTTCAGACTCTCTTTAAGAGACAGGAATATCTGGTCAGCATTACTGACAAAAAACTGGCCCTAAGTCACTGCCTCCCACTGAAGAGAGAGTGCGTGACTTCTGTACGCGTCAAGGTCCCCCAAGAGGTGCGCTCTCCTCATCACAAGATGCATTGCACTGGAGACCCCTGTTGGAAAGGGAGAACTGAGGCATCCCATTGAGAGGATCTGTTAAACATTGCCCCCAAACCCTGCCTACTACAGAACACAGGAAGTCTCTTTATATTCGTAACACCTGGTGTAAGTCCTGAACATAGTAGGTGCTCAGGATACGTTTATATTAATTAAGCTTTAGGGGGGGAAAAAAGCAGAATTCTGAATTACACAATGTCCCTGACTCTCAATCTAGAGAGAATAAATGATCTGCCCAAATGTCATGGTTGGAACAAGAACCTCGGCCCTGGGACTGGCTTCCCACTCAGCTCTGGCTTAGCTGTGGTCTCAAAGGAGGTTGTTATGACAGGCCATGCCTCCAGGGTGGTCCTGCAGCTTGGACCCCCTGAGGTTAGCATGATAGCAAGGTTGTAAAACGGCTGCCTTCCCCGCAGGGTGCCGGGGACATTGTCCAGAGGCCAAAGCTGGTGCAAGGGAAGCCATGAAAGGTTGGGGAAGCTATTTTTAGACTTCCAAAGATCCCACTGTACATTGATAATGGGGAGTGCCGAAATGCCCCAGTCAGCACGCCATCTAAATGCTGAAGATAATAATCTTGCTTCTAATAGTAGCCCCTTGAAAAGGAGCCCTGTTCAATGCAGTGTTGCATTAAATGGAGCTGCTTTTGAATAGGCGAGGCTCTACTTCTTTATGAAGACAATTTCTCTGTGAATCACCATCTCCCTGCAGTGACACATCCGCGTATTCAATTGGAAGCTTCACTGGTTTTTTTTGTGTGTAAGCTGAAGCTGAAAATATTGTACTAAATATAAATATCTCTACATGGTTAGGGGTGATTTTCTATTTTTCTCCCTTTTATCTATTCCCTTTTCCTTATTGAGTTCTTATACCTACCACTCAGAGGCTCTCTCTTCTTTTTTGTACCTTGTGTAGTTTACAGTATTAGTTGAAGACTAGTATAACCACTGGTTCCTGCTAATGGCTTGGGGCTCTGGTCACAGTGTTAAACCCCAATGTCCACCACGGACCAGGCATCTGCTGAGTGCCAGCCTCTAGGTGAGGAGCACGCTTTCATTAAAAAGGAGAAAGCAAGCCACCACCAGGTCTGGGACTTGAACCTCAGTCAGCCATGTGGTAATCCAGTGCCTTTAATCACCATGCCACCTGCCGGGCCCAGAGCATGCTTTTTAATTTATTTTATTTTACTTTTGTCCCAGAGGGTGCATGCACTTCCCACAGAGAGACAGAGAGAGGAAAAGAATCCCAAAAGCACACTTGCCCCACCCACCCACACACACAGCATGATTTTCAACACATGGAGGGGATTTAAACTGCAGTCAGCCATGTGGGATCCAGCTCCACTAGGCTATGGGATGGGCTTGAACTTATCTCACTTAAAAAAAAATATGCTAGCAGGTCCATGTACTAGCTAGAGAAAGAGCAAGAGGGTGAAAGCAAGAAATTACGCCCCCCAGAAGAGATGGCCACACCACAATCCTTTCTCCTCCATTCACCTCAGGATTTTTGGCAATGCATGCACACATGTCTAGTGTGTTTTTCAAGCTGCTGGGTCTGGGACTCAAATTGTGCAGCTGACCATATGGGATCCGGCCACCCCAACCAGCATGCCACCAGCTGACTCATTATTCTATATTTTTATCTTTTCTTGTTTCCTTTTATTCTTTGCACACACATTCACATATGCCTGGCATGGTTTTCAAGCCAGAAGGGCTGAGATTTGAACCACACAGTCAGCCTTATAGGATCCAGCTCCTTTAACCCAGTCCTGGTATTGTTACTTTCTTTTTTTTTTTTTTAGAGAGTTTTGTTATAGGGCATGTGTGCCAGAGAGACAGAGAGACAGAAAGCAAGAAATCACCCACTGGGGTGATGGCCTGCAATCCCTTTTCCTCCATTGCCCTCCCAGGATCTTGGGCACCCATGTACACACACCTGGCATGAGTTTAAGCCACCAGGTCTGAGACTCAGATCACGGTCAACCACATGGGAGTCCAGCGACATAACTATTACACCATCTGCTGGTCCCTATTATTACATTTGTTATCAAGATTTGTCAGTAGATTGGAAATTGTGGTCAAATCATCAGTAATCAGTCAAATAAGGCAAAAGCCAAGAGACATACAGAAACGAGATACGTCATGTTTTAATACCTCTAAGAACTATATACACGGTCCAAGAAATCACTTTGTAAAAAAGGAATGCAGATTTATTTCTAGTTCAAAAACCCTTTACAATTATATTTTTAAAAATTTTTAAAAATTTAAAAATTTTAAAAACAGCATTTCATGACCTTAAAAGCCAAAGAGGGTCGGCCAGGTAGTGTAGTGGTTAAGGTGAGTGGATCCCACATGGCCAACCATGTGGTTCAAGTCCCAGACCTCATGGCTTGAAAAACACACTGGGCTCATGTGTATATTTGCCCAAAATCTCGAGAGGAGAATGGAGAAGGGACTGTGGCATGGCCATCCTCCCAGGAGCTGATTTCTCTCTCTCTCCTCCACCCCAGCGAGCATACCACACACACATACAAGCCAAAGAATACAAGATCCAATCAATTGATTATCCCAGGAGATTTATCAGACTCTTTGAGTAGACTGTGGATGTCTGCCATTTGGAAACACAGGGCACTGGAGTGTCCCCAAGTTAGGGTCCCTATCAGAAGGCAGGAATAGAGCTCTAAACTCCACTGGAGTTCTCAGTGTTCCTGCTAACCTCTTCCATCTTCACAAACCAAGTGTTTGAAACTTCCCAAAGGTGCTGAAAGTACACCTCTGTTCACTTAACGGGTCAACACCTTGCAATCCCAGGAAGACTTAGAATGTAGGACAGAAACTGCCAATATTTGTGCATTAGTAAACCAGTTGATATATTTGATGTTTTCATGTTTTGCAGTACTGACACCAGCAGATGACCTAATGGTTGTCACCGGACTTTCACATAGACAGCCGCAGTTCAAGTCCCAGACCTGGCGACTTGAAACTCATGCGGGGCACATGTGCATGCATGCCCAAAATCCCAAGAGGAGAGTGGAGAAGGAATTGCAGCATGGCCATCCCTCGGGGTGAGGAGGGAGGGTGATTTCTCGCTTTCTGACTCTTTCTCTGTCTCTCTAGCGAGCACATGAGCCTTATAACAAAAATCTCTCTCTAAAAAGAAACAAATTTGCTGTGTTTAAGATAATATAGCTAATTACAGTGCTAGTTCAACTTTGTAAGTCTGCTTTAGAAAACGTAGTTAAGTAATCAATTTAAGTTTACATTTTAAGTTTGAATCTTACTAAGTCCTTATTAGAACACTTAAGAGTACTTAAGGTCTCCCCTATTTATACATTTATTAGATTTATAAAAATTACTTAAATGCTGGAAAACTTTGGTCAGTCAGATCATTTAAGCACTTAGAAAGGAAATGTAGGGCTATTCAGGTGGTGTGGGTAAGGTGGTTAGATCTCAGTAGCCAACTGAGC
>NW_006203496.1:88421-90605 GCF_000334495.1 Tupaia belangeri chinensis
GGTTCAAGCCCTGGATTCAGCGACTTGAAAAACACCAGACACATGTGTGTGTATGCCCAAAATTCCAAGAGGAGAATGAAGGAGAAGGGACTGCGACGTGGTCACCCCCTTCACATTCTCTCTCTCTCTGTCTCTCTGGTGAGCATGCACACCCTATAGCAAACTAACAATAAAAGAAAAAAGAGGTGTAATGTGTTTACAAAGGAAGCTTAACATATGTACAGGAGTTCAATGAACTAAGTTTATGAATTGAAACAAACCTTTAATTCAAAGGCCCCTTAAGAATGATTATTAAAACATGCTAGAATAGCCAACAAGATTCCCACACTGAATTTTAAAACTTAAGAAGGATCTAGGTTTCTGAATTTCAAACTTCAGTAAATAAAATGTTAGTTTATCTAACTAAAATAAACTTCAGAATTGTCTTTCATATTTAAAAAAGAAGAAAGAAAGAAAGAAAGCCAGCCCTTGAGGGCATGCAAAGCCTTCAATGCAAGGGCTCAATACTTGAGAGCCTGTTCCTGCTAAGTAAGATATCGAAGGGCTCCCAGCTCTGCTCCAACATGCAAGGCTCTGGTTATCCCAGTGACTGCCCTGTGACATCACCGTCTATGCCAGATCCTCCTGCTCTCAGCCTCTGAGGGCTCTCCGGGGGTCTAGCGCTAAGAGTGAGCCCGCCACTCTGAAACCTGTCAGAGGCTGGAGGGACAGCATGCAGCTTCCGATGCCTTTCCTGCAGTGGAATTTCTTCCGTCATGTTTGTGCACCAAAACGTTTCCCAAAGACCAGGGCCAGGGCACCTTGTGGTCAGAGCGACCACAGTCATGGCTGGGTTTTCCTCCTTGCAAGGCACATCATAGGGGTTCAACTGATGTGTATTCATTAAATGGATGCAAGAGCTAAAAACTCCTTTCCCGGGGTCAGTGGATGGTGCAATGATTACGTCGCAGGACTCCCACATAGTCGACTGCAGTTTGAGTCCTGAACCTGGTGGCTTAAAACTCACGCCAGGCATGTGGGTATGTGCCCAAAATCCCAAGAGAAAGATGGAGGAGAAAGGACTGTGGCTGGCCATCTCCCTGAGGGATGAGTTCTCACTCTGTCTCTCTGTCTCTGTCTCTCCGACGAATGTCCATGAATCTCTCCAAAAAAAGAAAACAAAACGAAACAAAAACTCCTTTTCCCATGCTCAATACAAGTCAACTGCTATTGAGAAAGTGACTCACCCGCCGTTGTTGACAAACAGAATACAAGAAAGGCTGCGGTGTCCGTGTGGGCCTGGGTAAGGGTTGACGGCTGCTCCTTTGCATTCTAGCGCAGCAGCTGCACCTGACATCAGACTTGCCACCACATTGACTTAAATGCACACAATGAATCCATCAAGGGGAAGGCCAAGGCACCCTGTGGGGCTTAGCAGGAAGGAATGACCAGAAGCCTCCCAATAAACGAGAGTGGGAGTGACTTGCCCTGCTGTCTGGGGGTATCTCAGGATATGCTCATTCCAGGCATGTTCATAAAACAGTCATTGCCTTCCTCACTGCGAAAAGATACACAGGTCAGACGTGCAGAGGCACGACTGCATCTCAGCCCGAGGTTGGGGTGACACAGGATGTTAGGGATTTGCTTAATTAGTAAGCAACGATTAATGCAATAATTTGTGGTATTAATTTGTACAACAAATGCAATTGTACTTCTCCACAGAGGACCCCTCTGTTCTCCTGGGTCCTCTCATCAGGTGAAAGACGGCCACATCACACGTGGTTGCTACTGTTACATTCCTAATAGCAGACACTTTCTGGGATATTCAGTCTTTTTCCTGAAGACCCAGAGCTTAAGAACTAACCACAGTCTGCAGACCCGCAGCTGGAACAATCCTGACTCTACTCTTCATTCAAGGGCACTCAGGAACAGCCAGCAATGGTAGGTTTTGCCTGTCTACACTGTCTGGGAGCATCCGTGTGCCAGTGTAGTCTACATACGACCACACTGATACAGACTGTCTCAGCAGGCCGATGGCCAAACCCCGGGGAAAGAAGGGCAAACTACGAACAGTCTACAGCATTCTTCTCCAGAAAACCTTGGGACAGGTATTTACTGAGCAGTTCTGGGCTCATCATATTCAGCAAATTCCCCACTTTCTGCAATACTCAGGAGGGATCCAGAGAGTGATGCAATCCCATCTCT
>NW_006203496.1:90918-96619 GCF_000334495.1 Tupaia belangeri chinensis
TTTCCCTATCAACCCCCAACCAGGCTCTCACCTGCTGCAGTCCGAAACTATTCATTCTCCGGACTCCAGAAAGTGTGAAAGCCAGAGGTGGGTCTCAAAGGCAGGAGGAAAAGCAATGGAGGGAGGATGGGGGAGGATCACATTTTTCTTGCAAGGAGTAAAACCGATACCCAGAGGGTACACATGACTTCCAAATCTCGCCTAAGCCTACCCTGAGCCTAGTTACCCTATCCTCTTAACACACAATCAATCAGAAGATCCAGTCTGTGAATAACAAGGACTTGACTGTTTAAATGGGAAGCTTTCAGAGTGAATTGCCAACCTCTTCCCAGCATTTCCCCTTTGCTGTGGAACTAGCGGGCTTTGATGTTGAAGGCTCTGCAGTCCTCCCCAAGAAATGCCTGCCTAGCAGAACAGATTAAGGACTGGATTCCTCAAAATGCAGAATTACAATAGAACCACCCTCTCAGGAATCCATCCAGCTGCATGTTAAAAACGCAAATTCCTGGGACCAGACAGTGGCACAGCTATAGCAAAACCAAACCCACATGGAAGGGTCCATAGTTCACGTCCAGGGTCCTCCCTGTACATGCCAGTACATGCATGACAGTGGTTAAGGATGGCTGCGTGCAGCTGGAGGTGAATTGCATCATGAGAACCCTGTTGGGGGGTCCTGTCTCTCTCCCCTACCCCATTTCTCTCTTTCTATCTCTCATGGAAGAAATAAATGAACTTTCTTTTTTTAAACTTGCTAGAGGATACATATGTTCACCAGAGAGAGAGAGAAGGGGAAAAGCACCAAGTGGGGCATAGTGAGGCTGAAAGTCCTTCTCATGTATTTCTTTTTTTAAAAATAAAATTATTTATTTACTTTATTTTATTTATCATTATTCTTCAACTTGATCAGAGACAGAGAAAAAGGGAGAGAAAGCAACCCGCCAGGTCTGGGACCTGAACCATGACTGACTATGTGGGAGACCAGCACCTTAACCATCACACTACCTCTCCGGCATTTCTCCATCCACCGGGATTTGGGGCACACGTGCACGTGCAGCCTGGCATGTCTTTCAAGCCACTGGGGTGTAGGACTCGAACTGCTGTCAGTCATGTGGGATCTAGTTTCCTTAACTACTGGGCCATGGAGCTGGTCCAAGAAAGGAATTCTGAGATCATTTAAAAAAATAATTTTTAATATTTACATTCATTAGATTTTGTGATAAAATACATTTAAATTGGGACTAGCAGGTGGTGAGGTGGTTAAGGTGCTGGATTCCCACATGGCAAACCACAGTTCGAGTCCGGGCTTGCCTTCTCTCTCTCTCTCTCTTTCTCTCTCTCTCTCTCTATCTATCTGGGTGTCTCTCTCTGGTCAAACTAGAATAAATGAATGAATAAATAAAATTAAATAAATAATTCTTTTTAAAAAATAAAAATAAAACTTTTTAAAGGATTATTTCATTTAACCCTATTTATTTTAATTATTTATTTATTTAAATTTAACCGGAGAGGGACAGAGTGAGAGAGAGGGAGAAAGAAAGTAAGAAAGCAAGTTGCCAGGTCCAGGTCGTGGACCTTGGTCAGTCATGTGCGAGTCCAGCACCCTTAACCGCCATGCCACTGCCGGCCCCAAATGAAACATTTTTTTTTTTTTTTTTTTTTTTTTGGGGACAAGAGAGACCAGCAGATGACATCATGGTTACATCACTGGACTCCCACATATTTGACCACAGTTCAAGTCCCAGACCCAGCAGCTTAAAACGCATGCTGGGCATGTGTGCCCAAAATTCCAAGAGGAGAATGAAGGAGGAGAAGGGATCCAGCATGGCCGTGCACCCCAGGGGCTGATTTCTCGTTTGTCGTCTCTGTCTCTCTGGCAAGCGCACGTGCCTTATAGCGAAAACCTCTCTTAAAACAAAAATACAGTTCTTAAATTAATTTTTTAGATTTATTGTATTTTATTTGTTACTATTAGTAGTAGTAGTATTTAATTTGACCAGAGAGAGACAGAGAGAAAGAGAAAAGGAAACTGAGAAAGCAAGCTGCCAGGTCCAGGACTCAAACTATGGTCGATTGAGAGTCCAACAACACCCCAACCACCATGCCATCTGCTGGCCCCCTTAAAAATGTATTTAAATTGTTCCAAGAAAAATACATTTAAATTGTTAAAAGTCATAACATCTATAAGACATAAATTATGTAAAAATGATGAATACAACAAAATAGTAATTTTGCTGAAATGAAGATAAGAAAAATAAGCCTTATAGAATACTGAACTCGTGGAAACAGAGTGGTTGCCAGGGACTGTGTGCATGTATGTACAGAAGGGGTGAATCAGAGAGACGCTGGTCACAGAAGCAGTTTTGGTTATTCAGAAGGAATAAGTTCTGGAGTTCTGCAGCATGATGCCTCATTTAACAACAACATAATAGATATTTGAAAATTTCTAAAAGAGTAGATCTTAAATGTTCTCACTGCAAAAAAAAATTCTAAGTAGGAGAGGTGATAATTATGTTAATTAGCTTGATTTAATCATTTCACAATGTATGCATATATCAAAACATTAGCAGTATACCATAAATATATGCAACTTTTATTTGTCAATTATACCTTAAAGCTGGGGGGAAATGTTATGGATAAATACATAGTGTTTATGAATTTTGTACATCTTCATATACTGCTGATCCAAACACCTCTAGCCCATTAGGAGAAGACTCTGACACGTGCAATAATAATTAAATTCAGTTGGCTTTGATATATTGCCAACTTTTACTCATATAAAAGCTAGAGCTTTATAAAGACTGCACATTTGGATTGCTGATGATGGATTTGAAAGGCAGAGTGTAAAACATTACTTAGCAGTCTGCACCTTCTAAATATTAAGACGCATGGTCCTTGGACCTCCGTGTGTGAACTCTTACCCTGGGGCAACGGTTACCGGTGACTCAGTGTGAAACCAAATTAGAAAGGTGGCCGACAGGTCAGCAGGTGCGCGTGGTGGTTAAGGTGCTAGACTCTCGCATGGCTGAACACGGTTTTGAGTATTGGATCTGGCAGCTTCAAACTCACAATAAATAAATGTTAAAAGGAAGAAAGAGAAGTGGTTGACCTAGACTGAGTGTACCTGGCTGATTAGAGAGCTACCAGTGCCTAGGACTTAACAGCAACAGGCACCCTCTGCCTTAGTTTATGTTGTTTCAACAAAGTGTCTTCGACTGGGTAATTTATAAACAGAAATGTGTGCCTTACAGTTTTGACAGAAGCAAGTCCAAGATTTGACAGATTTGGTATCTGGTGAAGGACTCTCTCTGCTTCCATGAGGGTGACCAGTTATAGCGTGGCAAATATATGTAAGTGTAAGTGGGGTGGGCTCACTCCCTCATGGCCTTTTATGCAGGTATTAGTCCCGTCCATGAAGGTGGGATACAGACCTGGTGGCCTGATCACCTTTCAAAGACCTCACCTCAACACCAGCATCACTTTAGGGTTTAATTCTAACGTATGAGTTTTGGAGGGACATACACATTCAAACCATAGTGCACCCTATGCAGAAACTTTTATAGTGAAAGGCAGACAGCAACGTGGAGAAATCAGCACGTTTGTATACTACTGATAGAAATATAAAACGGTATAGCAATTATGGAAGACAATGTGGAACCTCATCGGAAATTTAAGCATAGGATTACCACACGATCCAGCAATCCCACTTCGGAGTGTGTTCCCCAAAGAACTGAAAGCAGAGTTTCAAAGAGATATTTGTACACCCATGTTCTTACAATACTATTCAAAACACCCAAAAGATAGAAGCAACCCAAGCTCCCACTGGCAGGGGAGTGAATAACCAAAATGTGGTCTATTCTTAGAATGGAATATTATTCTGCCTTAAAACAGAAAGAGATTCTGACACATGCCACAATAGGGATGAACAGGACATCATGTTAAGTGGAATAAGCCAGTCACAAAAAAAGAAAAACACAATGTGAGTCTACTTGTGCGAGGGACCCAGAGCAGTCCAATTCATAGAGACAGAAGGTAGAGCAGAGGGTGCCAGGGGCTGGGAGAGGGTAAGTGGGAATGTGTTACTTAATGGCATGGAGTTTTAATTTTGTAAAATGAAAAGAGTTCTGGAGATCAGTTGCACAACCAGTGTAAATGGACTTCGCATCACTGAACTGTACATTTAAAAATAATTAAGATGGTGGGCCAGCAGGTAGTGTAGTGGTCAGGATGCTCAACTCCCACATGGCCGACTACACTTTGAGTCCCGGTGGGCTTACTTTTTCGCTTTCTCTCTCTCTGGTGAGCATATACGCCCTGCAGTAAATTAAAAATACTAATAATAGAGACCAGCAGGTGGCATGGTGGCTAAGGGTGCTGGATTCCCACATGGCCAACCATGGTTCGAGTCCCAAATTAAAATAAAGAAATAACATCAAATAAAATAATTTTAAAAATAAAATAATAATAATAAATAAAATAAATAAATATAGATAGATAGATAATTTTTTAAAATCCATGCACAGGAGCCAGACAGTAGCATGGGAGTCAAGGCAGCTTGATCTCACATGGCCAACTGTGTGATCCAAGTCCCAATACTATGGCTTGAAAAACACAGGGGGTGTGTGTGTGCATGCTCAAAAACAGAGAATGGAGGAAAAGGGATTCCAGCATAGCCAATCCCTCCAGGGTGTGCTTTCTTACTTCCTTCCTCTCTCTCTGGCAAGCACACATACCCTATAGCAAAAAGAAAGAAAGGACGAATAATGAATGAACAAGAAACCAAGCATATAAGACTGGTTTCTGTGGAGTGGGGAGTGAGCATTTCAATAGACTTGTATTGTGTTAGAGAATGGAAGTCTGGAGAGGATCTGGACAGCTTAGTGCAGGCAAAGGGCCCATGTGGGGCATACAGTAGGATTTCAAGAAAGCAGAATTTAATAGGCCTCCAAAACATGAGGGCTCAGCAGGCCTCAACTCTTAGACTGTACCCTGTGGGGTAGCTTGCTCTCATAGATCCATGCTGGGCAGAAGCTCCACATCTGCAGTGCACAAGCCAGACTTGGGGACTGACAGCACCCTCCACTCCCGTCTGCCCCGGTGCCCCTTCTCTGTGCCACCATCACTAGTGTGTGTTCTGGCCCGCCAGCCCTCACCTGTATCTTCCCTGGGCCCGTGTCTCAGCCTTCATGGTTTGCCATGTAAGCCAGGCACTTGGTGGCTCCAACTCCCTACCCTCTTCAGTAGAGGGTCTAATTACCCGCCTTCTGGCCTCGAGGACTCTGTGGGGAGCCTACCTTGTTCCAGGACACACTGGACAACTACTAATCAGAGCTTTGAAGTTGGCAAGTTATTCAACCTCTCAAGACTCCCAAGTCCCTGCATGCACTATGGGGGATGGCAGGCCAGTCCTATCCTAACTTGCAGGGCGTTCTGTGTACCATGTCGGATGACTGTTGTAAACCCTTATAAATCATAGAGCCCAGGGACGAGAGGGACTGCTAAGAATAGCAGCTCAGCTGAGCAGACTCATGGATTCATCTCTGTAAATCATCGCAAGCACCAGGAAGCATGCACGTTTAACCAACCCAACACAGCACCTGGGAGGAGGGGGCGTGTCCATGCTGTGGCTGCTGACAACGATGTGTTGGCTAAGACAGCAGCTGATCCACCCACAGGCTAACAAACAACACCACCCACCCCCGGC
>NW_006203496.1:97486-116505 GCF_000334495.1 Tupaia belangeri chinensis
TCCATTTCTCTCTCTCTCTCTCTCTCTCCCCCTCCCTCCCTCCCTCGTCAAATTAAAATAAAGAAATAACATCAAATAAAATAATTTTAAAAATAAAATAATAATAATAAATAAAATAAATAAATATAGATAGATAGATAATTTTTTAAAATCCATGCACAGGAGCCAGACAGTAGCATGGGAGTCAAGGCAGCTTGATCTCACATGGCCAACTGTGTGATCCAAGTCCCAATACTATGGCTTGAAAAACACAGGGGGTGTGTGTGTGCATGCTCAAAAACAGAGAATGGAGGAAAAGGGATTCCAGCATAGCCAATCCCTCCAGGGTGTGCTTTCTTACTTCCTTCCTCTCTCTCTGGCAAGCACACATACCCTATAGCAAAAAGAAAGAAAGGACGAATAATGAATGAACAAGAAACCAAGCATATAAGACTGGTTTCTGTGGAGTGGGGAGTGAGCATTTCAATAGACTTGTATTGTGTTAGAGAATGGAAGTCTGGAGAGGATCTGGACAGCTTAGTGCAGGCAAAGGGCCCATGTGGGGCATACAGTAGGATTTCAAGAAAGCAGAATTTAATAGGCCTCCAAAACATGAGGGCTCAGCAGGCCCCAACTCTTAGACTGTATACCCTGTGGGGTAGCTTGCTCTCATAGATCCATGCTGGGCAGAAGCTCCACATCTGCAGTGCACAAGCCAGACTTGGGGACTGACAGCACCCTCCACTCCCGTCTGCCCCGGTGCCCCTTCTCTGTGCCACCATCACTAGTGTGTGTTCTGGCCCGCCAGCCCTCACCTGTATCTTCCCTGGGCCCGTGTCTCAGCCTTCATGGTTTGCCATGTAAGCCAGGCACTTGGTGGCTCCAACTCCCTACCCTCTTCAGTAGAGGGTCTAATTACCCGCCTTCTGGCCTCGAGGACTCTGTGGGGAGCCTACCTTGTTCCAGGACACACTGGACAACTACTAATCAGAGCTTTGAAGTTGGCAAGTTATTCAACCTCTCAAGACTCCCAAGTCCCTGCATGCACTATGGGGGATGGCAGGCCAGTCCTATCCTAACTTGCAGGGCGTTCTGTGTACCATGTCGGATGACTGTTGTAAACCCTTATAAATCATAGAGCCCAGGGACGAGAGGGACTGCTAAGAATAGCAGCTCAGCTGAGCAGACTCATGGATTCATCTCTGTAAATCATCGCAAGCACCAGGAAGCATGCACGTTTAACCAACCCAACACAGCACCTGGGAGGAGGGGGCGTGTCCATGCTGTGGCTGCTGACAACGATGTGTTGGCTAAGACAGCAGCTGATCCACCCACAGGCTACAGACAACAGCCACCTACCGCTGTCCCACCCCGTCCATTCCCGGTGCCTCCCACTCTCATGTGGATTTACCTCCATTTTATAGTACCTCAAGCGTGTCTGACTGCTTTTTGAAAAATGAATTGTTTTTCCCATTTATCACCAAATGAAATCAAATATACTCCTCCTTTAGTATTACAGCAAGCAATTCTAGCTATGCAAGGCTTCACGGCAGGATCTATAAACTGCCCCGAGCACCTGAGCGGCAGCTCACACCTGTGCCGCTCGGCACAAAGAGCACACTTGTAAGAATGCGACCCTCTTCTCCTAAGTGTGGCAGCCACGTGGGCGTGTAAGTAGGTGTGTCAGAGACAGAGGGAAGTCGTTAGGAGGAAGATGAGCTTGTCAATTTCTCTAAGCCCCTCAGCGCCGGAGAAATCATTCAACTTTCATATCCATTTCAACAATGCAAGCTCAAAGAATACACCGTTCCCCCATATATTTTCTTCTGTGATGAAAATGGGAAAGTAAATTTTCTTTGAAGTATTATAAATCTTCCTGATTTTCAAACAAATCCTGTTGACACAGAGGCTTGCGGAACCAGCTTCTGCTAAATCAGTCCTCATTGTTCTGTATTGCTTATTAATATCACCATTGTCACTAGTAACTCACATTTACTGTGCTACGGCTGCATCCCAAGCTCTATGACGGAGCTGGGCCTTTATCTCATTTGGTCTCTCTACTCATCCTCTGAGGTTCGTATCGTGCTCTCCGTACTGCAGATGAGGAGACTGGCGCTCAGAGGAGTTGCCCAGGTTCTCACAAGTGGTAGAGCTGGTACTTGAATCGATGTTGTCTTTATGAGTTTCCTAGAGCTGCTGTAACTGAAGACTACACATTGTTGGCTTTAAAGAACAGAAATTTATTTCCTCACAGTTCTGGAGGCCAGAAGAGCACAGTCTGGCATCAGCACCGGCGATTCCTCGTGGAGACTCTGAGGGAGAATCTGCCCCACGCCTCTCTCCTGGCTGCTGGGGGTTGCTGGCCACGTTGGGTTCCTTGGCTCACAGATCCACCACTGGCTTGTGGACCCATCATTGTGATCTCTGTCTCTATGTGTTTCTTTCTGTTTCTGTGTTTCTTTTTCTTTAATTAATTAATTTATTTTAGAATTATTTTAAACTTTATTTTCTAACTTGACCAGAGAGGGACAATGCAAGAGAGAGAGAGAGAAAGCAAATCACCAGGTCCAGGCTCAAACAGCGGTCAGCCATGTAGGAATCTAGCACCCCAAACCACCATGCCACCTGCCAACCTCTCTGTGTTTCTTTTTAAAAGGACACCAGTGACTGGATTTAAGACCACCCTAATCCAGTATTTATTATTATTATTATTATAAAATACATATTAGAGTTTGTCATTTTGACTTTTTTCTTTTTTTTTTTTTAAGATTTTTTTGACAGCATGGTGGTTAAAGTGCTGGCCTTCCACATAGCTGACTGCATTTCAATTCCCGGACCTGGTGACTTACCTTCTCACTTTCCTTCTCTCTGGCTAAAAAAAAAATAATAATAATGATGATAAACAAAATTCAATAAATCAATCTTTTAAAAAAGGGCTTTGTCACAGGGCTCACGCACTCGCTGGAGAGAGCAAGACAGGCACGGAGAAAGAAGGTGAGAAAGCAGCCCTGCCTCCGGGAGGAATGGCCACACCACAATCCTTTCTCCTTCATTCTCCTCTCGGGATTTTGCACCTAGTAGGATTTTTCGTGTCACCGGGTCTGGGATTCGAACTGTGGTTAGCCATATCCCTTACCCACCAAATTCTGGCCCCTATTTTGGCCATTTTGCAGCGTACAAGTCAGTGACACTGCTTGCATTCACGATGTTGAGCAACCATCTTTTCCTGAACCCTTTCATCACCCCGAACAGAAACTCTGCCCCATTGAGCAACAACTCCCCACTGCCCTTGCCCTCAGCTCCTGGCCACCTGTCCTCTACTTTCTGTGTCTATGAACTTGTCCAGTCTATGTGGCTCATGTAGCTGGGATCATACAACACTCACCCTTCATACTTGTCCTTTTCCACCTGGCTTATTGCATTAACGTGATGCTTTGTTTTCTATTTTGCCAGAGGGCATGTCCATGCACTAGAAACAGAGAAAGGGAGAAAAAGCATCGCCCAGTAGGATATGGTCACGCCACAATCCCTTCTCCTCCATTTCTCTCTCCTGTTGGAGGTTGGGGCACATGCGAACACATGCACCTTGTATGTTTTTGAAGCTACCAGGGCAGAGGTTCACACTGCAGGTAGCCTTGTGGGGCCGGGCTTCCTTAACCACAAGACCACGGAGCCAGCCCTAGCATTAAGATCTGGTTAAGGTCTTGGATTCCCACGTGACTGACTATGTGCCCAAAATTCCAAGAGGAGACTGGAGGAGAAGGAACTGTGTGTGGCCATTCTCCCAGGGGGTGATTTCTCACTTTCCTTCTCTCTCTCCGGTGAGCGCACTATGGTAAACATCTAAAGAAAAAAAAAAGAAGAAATGCGGCACCTCTTTGCTGCACAGCATACTCCGGGTTGCCATTGAACATCTTGATTAGTCGTATAAATAGTAGCTCCCTCCTTCATTCCCATTTAAGACACAGCTTAAACTCCCATAAATTCTGTAATTTGCTTCACCTTTATATGATGCTAAAAGTTAGCCAAATTCAGGCTGACAAGTGGTGTTGTGGTCAAGGCTCTGGACTCCCATTTCCAACTGCAGATCGAGTCCTGAACCTGGCGGCTTGCGCTTTCTCTCTCTCTCTCTCTCTCTCTCTCTCTGGTCAAGTTAAAAAATAATAACACAGGACGAGCAGATGGCGTAATGGTTACCTCATTGGATTCCCACATAGTCAAATGCGGTTCGAGTCGGGCCTGATGGCTTGAAACTCATGCCGGACATGTGTATGTGCATGCCCAAAATCCTGCAAGGAGACTGGAGGAGAAGGGACTGTGACATGGCCATCCCCCATGGGGGTGGGTGGGTGATTTCTTGTTTTCTGTCTCTCTGTCTCTCTCTGTCTCTCCAGTGAGTGCATATGCCCTATAGCAAAAATCTCTCTCTAAAAAAATAACAAATGAATTAAATAAATAATTCTTAAAAAAAAAAAAAACAATAAAATAAAGAACTAGTCGAATGCGCAAAAAGTTAAGGCTAGCTCCAAAGTCCTTCCTCAGTCCATGCATGATAAAGACATTATGGGTGAACATACTTACAGAAAAATCCAATTACACTGATAATAGCAGAACCATCACCATGCATAGTTATTAGACAAAACCTCTAAATGAGTTCTATTCATATTTCCAGCCGTGGCAGGGAGCTGCTTTGTAAACTAGGACAGAACAACATTGATCATGTTGCTTCAAACTCTTTGATTCTCTTTCACCCAATTCGCAGTGGTCTCTACTCCCATTGCCCCAAGCCCTTTCCATCATATAGTTCAGCCTCAGAGTCCCCTAAACACCATATGCAACCCCCATGTGTATAATGTCCTTCTTGACCCAAGTGATAACCTTCCGTTTATCCTTTAAGACCTAATTCAGAATTGCCATCCCCCTTGGTCCTTGAACCATAGTCCCTTTGTGGATAAGCTTACTCTGTGTGCACGGTCTCTATGTCTATGGTAACTGTCATCACATTCTGACTCGCTTAAGAACTTGAAGTGCGGATGCAGTTGTACTCATCAGTATTCACAGTGCTAGGCTTAAAGTACCTCCTCAATAAATATCAGTTTATGAATTGTTCGTCTCCATGCTTGTCCCCCCTCCCCTTTCTTGAGCCCATTTTGTCCACCTGGAAGTTATCTTTAACATTTTAGATCAAATTTTTTATATTCCCAAATCGTTTAAAGTCTCATAGAAATACTAGGTATCACAGCAGTGGTAACCTCACATTTAATACGCTTTCTGGGGATGATGGACTGTGGCCGTTTGGCTTTTGCAAAATGCAAGGATTGCCTTTATCTCTGGAACCTACCTTGCTATCTCACATGTCATTCTCTGAAAGCTACCTTTGTCCTTGGAGTTTCCTCTCAAGGAGCTTAAAGGAAACCACTCTTCAAAGAGAAAAATAAATTATGAGACCAAAACAACAAATCAAAGACCCCAATGCTCTCAGTCAAGTATATTGATCAAGTCTGCTAACCATAGCCAGGCAAACTCCAGAAAATGGAAACATCAACAGAGATATAGACACGGGCCCCTTAGCGAGGCACCCTGAGATGTGGCAGGTGCAGAGGGAAGGTGCAGGTGCCCTTCTGGGCTCCAGGAGCAGGCAGAGCTGCTCATCCCGGCATCTTGGGTATCTATGTTGATGGGCTTACATGTAGATCAATCTCAGACCAGATTCTGTCTCCCTCTCCAGCCAGCAGCAGCTTTCCTAAGTGTAAACTCACTACTCTGAGCTTGCACTCATGGAAGACTTACTACTACAATGGAAGTAGCGAGCCTTCCACTAGGCTGCTCTGGGGGAAAGAGAGAGAGGAACACAAATGAGTGAGCAGAGCGAATGGTACCTGCATCTGGATAAAGACCTGCCTCCCAGTCCTTGCTACACCCTCACTGCTCTACTTCCCTGCACTTGCAATTCTTTTTTAAGTTTATTTACTTTATTTCCTTAAGAAGACAGAGAAAGAGATAAGCATCTTCAACAGGGTCTCACATTGCAATCTCCCCCCACCCAGACCCCAACAAGAACTTCCCCCGTCAGCCAGGATCACAGGCATGTGTGTGCCTGGCATGTCCAGGTCAGCCCAGGAACTGGGCCCAGTCTTCCAGGTGGATCCTGCTTCACAGAGCCAAGTACTGGAATTTCTGCCACCTGAGATTTTTCTAGAATCAACATTTTTCAAAGTGTCAAAGAATGACCCCCATTAAAGAAAACTAGAAAGACGGGACAAAACCACTTAACTATTCCACAAAATGGAATAGCGGAAACTGCAGAGGGCTACTTAAAACGTTTTTGGTGGTAGTGGCATGTGAATGAAGCTACAAATTAGCCTCTGAATGGAATTTTGCTGGCAAATGATTTGATTGTTGATATGAGTATTAAATTTGTTTAAGGAACGACCAAGTACCTGACCTTGAGGAAGAGTATATTCGGACCTGGGCGAGGATTTGAAAAATGGAAGACGTCAGGGTTATAGGCCAGAAGGAAGGGAAGGGAGTGGTGGGAACAGAATGATTTTTCTATAACATGGGTTCTTTAAGAAAGAGAAGAGAGAAATCTGATTTAGCTATTTTACCCAAATGGCTTGGTCAACATTTGCACCATGGCCAAACCAACTCACAGTGACAGGAGACCAAAGCTCTCAGCTAGTTGGTATAACTCCCCTAGAACCACTAGGGCAGTTCAAAATCCCAAGGTTCAAGAGCCCGTACCGGAACATTTTCCCAAAGACCACCTGGATACCGAGAAGTCTGGTGAACCTCGTACAGAACTGGGATGTGAACAAGAACAGGATTTCAGCTTCCTGAACTGCGTGACCTTGGGCACATCTCCATGCTTTAGCAAACTCACCTGTCTGCAAAAATAACTATAGCAAATAAATTAGTAAACAGAAGAAAAGAGTAGGATCTAGCAGGAGGGGGAAAAATGAATTAATGATTGTTAAGCACCTTGGAAATGCAGAGTACCATTTAAATGCAAAGTAAACTGCATGATAACAAGTTCACTTTGGCTTCAGGGGAATGACTGTCAACTGCAGGAGCCATTAAAAGTCACAGGCTGTAAAATAGGCAGTCAAGTGGGCTTTGTTCAGCTTTGCCTACAGAAGCATAACCTTGCCTGAAATTAGCTGCTTTTCCCAGTTCAGGACTGACCACATAAAGAGAGTTCATCCTTTACTAGAAAACCCCCAAGAACTCAAGGGAGTGCTCTGTCTGCCCTTGGAGTTTCCTGGTCCCACACACACAGCAATCCTGGCCGCTCTCTGGGCAACCACGTGGGTCCAGAGCTCCTGATGTGTGATGTCATCCCAACCAAACAGCCCAGGGACAAAGGCCTCATTATCCCCATGAATCTAAACCTTAGTCCAACTATGTGACCTGCCCGGTATCAAACTAGTTAAGAGCAGAGACAGGAGCTGCAGAAAGTCTGGCCTACTCTGCCTTTCAGTGACAAGCAAGGTGTTCATTCCCATCCCTGCAGTTGGTTGTACCAGCGTTACCAATCCACGCTGGCCACCTCGAACTACCAAGGCAACATATGCAGGGTTACCTGAGCACTGGATATGGACCCCTGCCAGAAAGGGAAAGAGTCAGCTTCCTTCTTTCTCCTATTTCCTTCTGGGAGTCTGGTTTCCTTGAAAGTCTCTTGATTAGGGTGAGGGGGTAGAGAGTGGATAACTACTTTGTACTCTAGAATGTCATCCTTAATTTCTAATCCTGCAGGGAGTGTATTAAAACAGAGAGAAAAGAATACTCCTAAAGTGAGTCTGAAATGTTAGCTGGTTACGGTTGAGTTCTTCTCATCAACTGTGTAGAAAGGAACATGTCCCCAGATAATTTGTAGACTAGCGATAAAATTCAGAAGAGGTCAGAATTGTCCTTCAAGTTGCCCATGGGGACTGCTGACTTAGACTCCCTCTTCTAAGGGACTTCAAAAAGTTCATGGAAATGGACTTGAAATATGAGTTTATTTAGGTACACACAAAATAAATCCAAGCATAGTTTTTTTTGCATAATACTCATTTTCCCATGAAGTGTCTGAAGGCCCCTTGCCTAATCAAACACTTAGATGTGACTGTTGAAGCTTACACCCTTGTGCACTCTGGTTGGTGTGTCTTCAGGAGGGTGTGCCCCGCAATGAGCTGATGAGAGATAACCCCTTTCCACTTCGAAAGGAGACGGGATTGGGAATCTGGAGGATGTGTATCCGCAGGAGCCAGAGTTATATTAAAACATGAATGTCAGGTATTTTTAAAGTAAGAAAGGAAGAGGACTAACAGATGGTATGGTGGCTAAGGTGCCAGACTTACACATGGCTGACCATGGTTCGGGTCCCAAACCCGGTGGCTTGCTTTCTTACTTTCCCTCTCTTTCTCTCTCTGGTCAAATTAAAAAAAAAAATAGTAATCATAATAAATAAAATATTTTTAAGAAGAAACAGAGGAAGTGTCTATGGGAGTTAACTTGGAAAATACCGCCATTTGTTGATTACCTGGGAAGGGAATAATGTCAAAGGATTAGGTAACCTGAAAACAGCTGGGCCAAGGGAGGGCAGATGGCCTAGGGGTTCATAGCCCTTGGGGAAGACCACGGAAACCAAGACAAGAGGACAGACAAAACCGAAAGGCGGGAGGGGCGCTCTGGTGCCTAATGACTCAGGAGAGTACAGAAGAGCACACTGAATCCCAAAGGGCAGGTCTGCAATGCAGCACCTGCTACAGTGGCAAGAAGAAAAACCACAGAGGCAGCAAGTTTAGTCCCCGTGACAAACAGAGAAGGAAGATGAGCAAAGAGACAGCTATGGAAAGCCCCCCGTCCTTACCGACGGGGCTGGTAATGGAAGGGGAAGCACTGCTGTCAGGCTGAACTCGTATTTCTGAATAAGGATTCTATGCCCGGTGGTGGGCTGGGTGCTCCCCTATGACCTAGCATTGGACAACCAGACATCCCTGCTAAATAGGTATTCCTACGTCCATTTCACTGATAACACCAGCTGATCTCTGGAGACGCAGAGGCCAGCTCCTCCAAGATCACAATGTAGTCTGAAACACAGCCCACTGAAGCACCAATACAAAGAGGAAATCGTGTGAAGGGAGAGGGACAGGTCCATAAAATACTCATCCTCAGTGAAAGCAAAGGAACAGGCCGATCTAGACACGGGGGCGTGAAGACAAAAGGAGCAGTTGTCAGAGACAGCTTCTATCCCTCAGCCGAGCAGCCCTGGGCTCTGATCCCCTACAGATGGTGGTTCTCAACCACAGAAAGCTGTCATGAAATTAGCTCACCCTGAAATGAAGCCTAATTGTGCTGCAGAAACGTTGGCGTGTCCCGGCCAGGTGTGAGAGAGGTTGATTGTCAAATGACTGAGTGGGATAAAGAGGACTCTGGAGAAGGGACAGGGTAAGATAAAAGGCGAATGAGAAAAGGCCAAAGAAGGAGGCCAGCTTTTTTCATTTTTTTCTTAATTGGATAAAGTTTCTCATTACTCTTCTTCCCAAATTATTCTTTGGAGCTCAATAAGGAGGAGAGACCCCAAGACAGGCCCAAAATGTGAGACCCAAAGCAGCAATGTCTGCTACTGTATGGCCCAGTTCCAGAGGTGCTTGTACACAGAGAGGACCGCCCACATTCCCCAGAGCAAATTACCGTGCCACCAAAGATCGGGGTCTAGGATCGAAAGTCCCTGTATTTCCTCTTCTGTGTGATCCAGAACAGCTTATTTCATCCCTGCCAGCATCGAGTTGATTATCTGTAAAGTGGGGGTGTAACAAACCATCCCCAAACTGAGTGACTTAAAATAATACTCGCTATTTACCATCTTCTCACAATTACTCCAGCTCATAAACTGACAACTGAGCGGGGCTGGCTTAGGGTTGTTCACGGGGCTGAGACAGATGCTGGTTAGGGCTACCATCCCCTGAAGGCTTGCCTAGGGCTGAAGGATGTGAGGATTTGTGTCTAAGACACTTACTGGGGCTGTGGCTGGGAGGCCTCAGTTCCTCTGATCCGAGAGAAAGAGAGAAAGAGAAGCTATGACCCTTTTGTGCTCTCCCCTCAGAAGTCATGTAGAGTCATTTCCATCACATTCTATTTGTTTGAAGAGTCAATAAACCTGACCCACATTCAAGCAGAGGATATTAGGCTTCAACTTTTTAAGGGAAGAGTAGCAAAAAACTTTGCGGGCATATTTTGAAACCACCACAGGGAGAAAACACTTCTTTCATGTCCTACAGTTTTGGTGGACACGTGCTGTACGGCAAGCTTTACCTTAGGCTGGAAGCACCCAAGGACCTGACAGGCCATCACACGTAAGAATGCACGAAAGAAAAGTGGGACCAGCAGATGGCATAATGGTCACATTGCTGGGCTCCCACATGGCCGACCATGGTTTGAGTCCCAGACCTGGAGGCTTAAAACTCATGCTGGGCACATGTGTGTGCATGCCCAAAATCCTGAGAGGAGAATGGAGGAGGAGGATTGCAGCATGGCCATCTCCCCTAGGGGGTAATTTCTTGCTTTCTGCCTCTCTGGTGAGCATATGCACCCTTATAGCAAAAAGCCCTCCCCTCAAAAGAACACACATAAGAAAAGTGACAACCAGGTGCTATGGAGTCATTTAGGCCACTCTTTAGGACTAAGAGAAGTCTTCCTAAAATAGGTGGCACCCTAAGGCCAGACAGTGGCACTGTGGTAATGCCTGGACCCAGAGGGGGAAGTCTGGGGTCATGTCCTGGGACCTTCCTCTGCATGCCAGGAATGTGTGTGCATGATCTGGGCTGGCTGGGACTAGGGCGGATCACAGCATGAAGAGCTTTTTCTTTTTAAAGAATTATTTATTTAATTAATTCCATCTGTCATTATTATTATTTAATTTGACCAGAAAGAAAGAGAGAAGGGGAAAGTGAGTAAGTAAGCCACGGGACCAACAGTTAGCGTAATGGCTATGTCGCTGGACTCCCATGTAGTCGACCACGGTCCGAGTACTGGACCCAGTGGCTTAAACTCATGCCGGGCGCATGTGTGTGCATGCCCAGGATCCCGGGAGAAGAATGGAGGAGAAGAGTCTTCAAACAAACAGACTCTCTTCAAACCATCCCCCCTGGGGGGGGGGGTGATTTCTCACTTTCTGTCTCTCTGTCTCTGTCTGTCTGTCTGGTGAGCGCATGTGCCCTATAGCAAAAAACCCTCTCAAAAAAAAAAAAAAAAGGCAAGCCACCAGGTTGGGACACAAATGCAGTCAGCCATGTGGGAATCCAGTGCCTTTAACCACCATGCCACCTGCCAGCCCCATGAATATCTTACTAGGAGTGCTTCTCTGTGCCTTTCATAGAAGAAATAAGTAAACTTGAAAACAAACAAACAAAACACACAAGTGCCTTCTGAACAGAGTCCTGAAGGACGCTTAGCAGTGCGTAAGGGGAAGTCTAAGTTTTTCAACAGGGTAGAACAAGGTTTTCCAGAGTTGTGACTCATTAATGAGTCATTAAATCAATTTCAATGAGTCCTGCCCAGCAGTTTTACTGAAATGAATAAGAACAGAAAGCGCCAGAGTAAATTGCACACGATAGGGATCTCTTCCTAGAGTTTTGAATTCATATTTGTGTCTGTGTATTTCTGTGAGGAAAGTTAGGATGTAAAATATATTACATCATAATATACTTACTTATATACATACTTCTTTACTTAACATGGGTGGACTCAAAAAGCCACTGGATAGAGAATATAGTAAAAGGGAAAAATGGCAAGAGGTAAGTTTAGAAAGATGCATCGGTCAGGACTGGTTAGGTGATGTCACAATGACAAGTGACCACAAAATCTCAGTAGCTTACAACGACGACAGATTTTTTTTTTCTATAGGATATGTGCAGTAGAGAGAGACAGAGACTCAGAGAGAGAGAATCATCCTCAGGAGGATGACCACACTACAATCCCTTCTCCTCTATTCTCCTCTTGGGATTTGGGGCACACGTACATGCTCCCAGCATATTTTCCAAGCCACGGGGTCTGCGATCAAACCACACTCACCCAAGCATGTGGGACCCAGGTACCTTAGCCACTGCCTGGTTGGTCTGGTCCTGTTTATGTCATAGTCACTCCAGAAGGTAGCAGATGGTAGGAATAGCCTATTTAGAATATGACTGGTCTCACGAGAGAGGGAAAGGGAACAGTGTACTGGCCATTAAACTTCGGTCTGTAAGCGCCACTTTGCTCACATTTCATTGACCAAACAAATCAAGTGACCGAGCTTGACGTTAGTGGCGCGGGGCAAGTCTACACTTTTCCCCGGGGAAGGGCAGTCAATCAGTAAGCACCATTACACAGTCTGCCTCCAGAGGGAGGGAGTGGGGGAAGATCTAGCTCGCGATACATCTTGCAAATTACTTTAAGATGTTTGAGGTTTATCCTGGGGACTATGATGAGCCATTGAAGGCTTTAAGCAAAGTGGGCAGAGTGCTTTGCCGGCAGGTCCCTCTGCGGTGTGGTGAGTGGACTGCAAAGAGTTGAGACTACAGGCAGGAAACAGGGAGGTGGGTCTGCCCGGTCTAGCCGAATGGCTTACGGAAGAGGCAGAAGGTCCAGTCTTTCCCCCGCCTGGAGCAAACACTCGAAGTTCTATCTCAGAAATTGAAGGCCAGAAATTATGACGGAAGAAAGAAATTCTTATAAGAATTATTATTTCTTTCTTTCAAGAATTATCCAGCTAGCTCTTGTTGCTCATTGAAACCAGTCCAGTCACTAAGACTTTGGATGGGAGATAGCTTTCGATGTCGTTTAGATTCTAAAATCTGTAGTCTAGGACTACTCAGAAACACCAATCTGTTGGGCCAGCTGGTGGCATGGTGGTTAAGGCAGCCAGATCCCACATGGCCAGCTGCACAGTTTCAGTTCCCAACCCCAGAGGTATGAAAAACACACCAGGCTCGTGTGCGTACATGCGCACAATCCTAAAACGTAATGGAGAAGGGATTGCTGCAGGGCCATCACCCAGGGGGTTGGAGTGGTGCTTTCTCACTTTCTGTCTCCTAGGAGCACATGCATCCTGTAATGAAACTAAAAAAAAAGAAGAAGAAGAAGGAAAGAAAGAAGAAATATCAACCTCTTCAGACTGTGGGCTCCTTTAGATTAAGTTGATGGATCCTGTCTCCTAAACCTCCTCATCCCCAGTGATTACTACTGCAGTAGACACACGGTAGAAACTCAGCAAACACATGGATGGGTACAGTAACACTTTCCCAAGAAATCAGGCGAGGCTTCCGCCCTGTCGTTTCTCTGCTAGTTTGCAGCTCTGACTCCTGTGTTCATTACAGTTTTGCTGCTATTGTACGGCGAAAATGGTTTAGTAAGGATGCACAGAGAAAGAGCACCAGAACCTGAAGAGTCGGTGGCTTGGCAGAGGCATGACGTCATTGGGTTCAGAAAGCACTCTCCATGAGGCATGTTCACACAGCAATCCCGCCTCCATTTTTCCCTCCAGTTGGGATACGAGGCACGCACGTACAAGTGCCCTGCATGGGCCTGAAGCTTTCAGGTCCTGGACTGGAACCATGCAGTCATGTGGGATCCAGCTCTCTTAACCACTGAGCCACTGGGCCAGCCCCATTGCAGATTTACTGCAAAGAAGCTATTGGGTCGTTGGAAAAGTTGTGATGTATTTTTGCATACAGAAATGTATCATAACTTTTCTGATGATCCAATATATAAAGTTTGGGAATCAATAGTTGGTGACACAGGAGACCAGCAGATAGCACAACGGTTACATTGCTGGACTCCCTCGTAGTTGACCACAGGTTGAGTCTCAGACTCGGTGGCATGAAACTCATGCCAAGTGCCTGTGCGTGCATGCCCAAAATTCCAAGACAAGAATGGAGGAGAAGAGATTGCAACATGGTCACCCCCAGGAGGTGATTGCTTGCATTCTGTTTCTCTGTCTCTTTCTGTCTCTCCAGTAAGTAACAAAACTCTAAACTCACACCGGGTGTGTGTGCGTGCGTGCCCAAGATCCCAAGAGGAGAATGGAGAAGGGATTGTGGCGTGGCCATCCCCCCCTGGAGGGTGATTTCTCGCTTTCTGTCTCTCTGTCTCTCTCTGTCTACAGGGCATGCGCCCTATAGCAAAAACCTCTAAAAAAAAAAAAAATCTTCAAAAAAGAAATAGTCGGTAAGATGGTCTGCCCCACACACTTGCATACCTCTGAAATAGAAGCCTTTGCTAGGCAGCTGGCAGTGAAAGCTCTGGCAGGCTGTAAACCCTTCTTTAAAAGAAACTGTCCACTCAGTTTCCATCTGGGCTTGAGGCAAGTTCTCAATTTTGGAGCCTAAGTAGGAGAGTAGAAAAGTAAAATACCTCTCTCCATGTGAGAAGAAAGCCTTTATCAATAAAGTCTCCACAAGCATCCTCGGGTCAGGTCTGCCTTTGGCAAACACGACTTCTTATCAATTCAGGAAAGAAAAAGCAAAAGGCAAGGGGCCTTCTACTAAAGGCATCTACAGTTTTGTATCAGTTTATCCTTTAAGACTCACACTATGTCAATAGACATAAATAAATCAGAAATAATCAAATAGCTCGAAGCTCCCACAGATCTGCTACGTGTGAAAGTGACAGTATATAATAAAGTAGTAACGGACTTGATTTAAACAAACTCTCCAGCACACCGTGGGCTGGTAACTAAGCCTTTTTCCTTACTGACCTACAGACATGCACAGGTACTTGTACTTATTTCTTTAAAAATTATCTTTAATCACACATAGAGAGTTTGAAAGCCTTCTTAATATCCCTTTTCTAATCTCCCTGCCTTTCTGAAAGAGACTATTTTCACAGGATGGGGAGATTTCTTTAATTCTATCTCTAGACATTTTTATATATATATAAAACATAATATATTATATACTTATTTTTTAAATAATTTTACTTAACTTTATTTAGTTATTTATCTTAGTTTGACCAGGGAGGGACAGAGTAAGAGAGAGAGAGAGAGATAGGGAAAGGGAGAAAGCAAGCCACCAGGTCTGGAACTTCAACAGCGGTAGGTCATGTGGGAGTCCAGCACCCTTAACCACCACGCCACCTGCTGGTCCCAATAAATATATTATATATTTATTATATTATATAGTACTATATAATAATATATATTGTATATATTTGTTATATATGTTATATAGAGACTTTCATATATCTTTCATATACACATTAGATATATAGAGAGATTTTTGTATATATTTTATACATGTTAGAGAGAAATGTTAAGAATTTGGGAAAGGAACTGAGTCATACCGATGTGTTATTCTATCCCTTGCTTTATTCTCTTAACGTATCTTAGTGACCTTTCTTCGCTGAAAAAACTTAAAAGGTGATGGGGCCAATGCTTTATAACTGGGCTCCCCAGGGCCTTGGGGAGGGCCCTCACAGGCTCCCCCAGGGGGCAAAACGGAACAGAAACGTCAGTTCCAGGCACCTCCCTGCTCCTGCCAAGGGCCCCCCCCCAACTTTGTCTTTTCTTTGAGCTTTTTCTAGCTTTAAAGACAAATAAATAAAAGGAGTCATTAGAACTTATCTAGTCAGGACCAGCAGATGGCGTAATGGCTACATCACTGGACTCCCACATAGTCAGCAGCAGTTCAAGTCCCAGACCCAGCGGCTTAAACTCATGCTGGGTGCGTGTGCGTGCGTGCCCAAGATCCCGAGAGGAGAAAGGATTGCAGTATAGCCAGCCCCTCTGGGGGGTGATTTCTTGCTTTCTGTCTCTCTGTCTCTCTGTCTCGCTCTGTGAAGTTCACAGACTAGTCAGAATCCTAGAACAGAGAGTAGAACCATGGTCACCAGAGCCTGGGGGAGAGGGAAACAGAGAGCTATTGTTTGCAGACTGTAGAGTTTCTAGGCAGCTCTGTGGCCTGTTGGGTAGGGCAGCCAGATCCCTCATAGCAAACAGCATGGTTTACATCCCGGACCCAGGTGCTTGGGAAACACAGCAGGCCGTGTGTGAGTGCATGCCCAAAATCCCAAAAGAAAGAAGAGATGGAGGCAAAGGAATTGAAACTGTACTTTTTGGCCATCTTTTTATAACATTAGCTGATATCTATTGAAAGTTTACTCTGCTCCGGTATTTTTTTTTTAATTTGTGACACAGAATGCATGTGCACGAGAGAGGGGCACGCCTCCTACAGGGTCTGGTTACACCGTAATCCATTCTCCTAGACCTCCAGTTTATCAGGACTGTGGCATGCCCGCATGTACCCTGAGTGTTTCAAGCAGACGGGACCAGGAATCCAAACCGCAGTCAGCCACGTGGCTTCCAACACTGCAGTCCGGAGTGCTGCCAAGTGTACTGCAGAGGCCGGGCCCACTCTTCCTATCTTTAGCTCATTTAATTCTTGCAATGACCCTAAGAGATAGGCACAAAACAGAAGCACTGAAGGGTACGGTCATTTGCCCAAGATCACATGACTAACGGATCTAGGATTTAAACCAAAGCAGACTAAGACCGACATCCACTCTTTTTTATTTACTTAATCTGAGAAAGAGAAAGAGAGAGCCCCCACGGGACTCCCACACCATGATCCAGCCACAGCCAGAGCCAACCAGAGCCACCCGTGCCCAGTCTGCACAAGGAGACCCCCAAAAGCAAATGTGGGCCCTTCTACTGCTGGTCCAGCATCACTGCTGAAGGCCCACTGTGCTGCTGCGGGCCCCTCTGCTCTGACTCCCAAGCTACGCTGCCTCTCCCCATGACCTCTGTCCCTGGTTTTCTCTATGCTGTCAGTGTGGGCCATGGCTTGAGCCTATGTCACTGTGTAACAATCCCTTCAATGGAAACTGCCCTGCCTGCCACCTCCAGACAGGGGACTCAGGGAGAATGGCAGAAGGTGGGTGAGTCACCACCTCCATCATACTCTGTTATGCATCAGCAAGTCCTCAGTCCACTGCCCATCTGCCTCCTCTCCTTCTGCTGCTGGTTCCCCAGCAGGCATGCCTGTGAGCTGTGCCAGGCTCACTTCAGACCCTGCAGAGGGCACCTCACTCAAGGAAGGCTTCTGACAAAAATGGCTCTGCTACTCCAGAGGCCAAGGAACAAGCACCAATGAGTGTGTGTTCCTATTTGAGGTGAGCATTCACTTTCATACACATGCAGCACCTTTCGTTGTACAGATGAGTTCTATTAAAACGGAGGCTCTGAGGACCAGTGGATGTGTAATGGTTACATCGCCAGACCCCCTACGTAGTCGATGGTGGTTTGAGTCCTGGACCTGGCAGCTTAAAACTCATGCTGGGTACATATGTATGTGTGCCCAATATCCCGAAAGGAGAGTGGAGGAGAAGGGATTGTAGTGTGGCCATCCCTGCCAAGGGGTGATTTTCTCTCTTTCTGTCTCTCTGGTGAGTGCACATGCCCTATAGCAAAACCTCCCTTAAAAAAAAAAAATGAGGCTCTGAAATGCTGTTCCCATTTGTGTGATTCTGGGAAAGAAGTTCTAGAACATACTCCTGCACACATCATCCCCATAAAAGTCACGCCATACAGACATGTGTGTGTATACATGTAAAGTGCGAGGTGACACGCCATAAATATAGAAGCGAGGCTGGCATCATGTTTAGAGGAGCTGAGACAAAGCACGAGATACAGAGCCTGGGTTTTAGAGTCGGATTTTTATTTTTTACTTTATTTATTTATTTCTCCCATGGGTAAAAAGAGAGGCAGCCACTCCAATGGTTACAGGCAGCCACTCCAATGGTACCACGATCCAGCCCCAGACCAGTGGCACACACGTGCTCAGTGTGCTCAGGGCAGTCTCCAGACATGGACCCAGAAACGCTCCGGGGGGTCAGCCAAGCAGAGCACCTTATGTTACCTCCAGGCCACCCCCTTTCCTGCTCTGGTTCTCCACTTGCTAATAAGGGGAGGTTAGGCGAAGTAATGTCTGTCTCTCTCTCACTCACTCATACACACACACACACGCACACACATGCCTACATGCACATGCACAATCCTAAACGAAGTAGTCTGTCTCTGAAAACAGGGCAATGGTGATGACGCGTTCATCTACACCCAAAACTGGGTTCTCCCTTCTGTTCTAAATACCTTGCCCTAAGAAAAGTTTCAGCAAAGTACCCTCCAAAATTTCGACCCGAGAGCTGGCAGTTTCCTTGACCCCTGTCCCTAATTCAGCTCAGCACCTTTCTCCCTCTCCCTGCCTCATGGCAGGCTTTTTGCCCTGCACCCTCCCCAGCTGAGGGCTCGCAGACCGACAGGAAAAGCATCTCAGAGAATCCGCCAAGAGCCTGCTTCCCGCGCCACACCGCACGACCTGTGCAAGGACTCCTTTGAGAAATGGGGAACTGTCGGGAAGGTGGCTAGGACGAACCTGACTTGCCATTATTTTTCCAAATAAATGGGGTCCAGTTTGCCTCCGCTATAATCCAGGCATAACATTTATATGAGGGCATAAAATACCACACAGCTGTAAGTAAAACAATATGTGCGCTCCTGAACAACAGTGATACCACTTGCCAGTAAGACTATATTTTGACCAAATAAAAGATGACCTAAATTTGACTCAGTGGGATGGGATTTACTACATGATTGCTTCCTGAAAATAAAAGGACCAAGATAGGGGGGCTTCATGGGGGAAGGAGGAAAGGGGCAGGAGAACAACAGAAAAACAGGATGGGAAGTTTGCAGAAAGAATAAAGGGCATTGCATTTAAAATGTTGGGTGTGCCATCCCAAATAAAACTTTATATCTGACATCAAGATAGCAAGTCCCACCTGTGCCAACCTGAAATGCACAAAGAGGGAGTTTGCAGACTAACCCAGATTGCGTGAACTAGGGAGTTTGCAATGATTTTTGTGCATGCCTCAGCATGGGTCATTTGACAAATGTATATGTGTGTGTGTGTGTGTGTGTGTGTGTGTGTATATATATATATATATATTTAATTTTTTGAAAGAGATTTTTGCTATAGAGCATGTGTGCTTGCTGGAGAGACAGAAACAGAAAGCAAGAAATCACCCCC
>NW_006203496.1:116809-157008 GCF_000334495.1 Tupaia belangeri chinensis
CGTGTGGGACTCCATTCCCTTTACCCCCCACACCACCTACCAGCCCCAACCAATGTGTATTTAATATATAGCAGCTCTCTGGTAGGACTGGAGACAGACAGCCCCCACCCTGGGAAGGAAATGGATCAATCAACCCAAGATGACAAGGGTCAAAAATCTAAACAAACAAACAGAAAAATTAGTGATTTTTTTTTTTTTTAATAACTACCAGTCTTGTGGCTTTGTGGAACAGGTGCTCGGCTAAGGCCCTCCTGCATTTTCTACACGGACATCACAACCGCACGACCCTAACTCATTTCCTGAGAGCAAGCACACTTGCTACACTGCTTTACTCTCGCACCTGGTTTTCTCCCGGCATCTCCTCTTCCTCTCTTCTATCTAAGCCGATCGTGTTCCAAGCAATGTTCCTCCATCAGCATCTGTTGAAGCTGGCTGGGATAACCGGCTCTGCTATCTGGACTCTCTTCTCCCCCCTGGCATAGTCTCCTCTCACCAGGAAGACAATATGGTCTCGTGGCAAGAGGAAGGGCTTTGGAGTCGGTGAGTGCGGGATTCAGATTTTCTCTCCAAGACGTTTGAACGTAAGCTCTTATTCTTTTTTAAAATTTTATTTATTATTATTATTATTTAATTTTTTGCTATAGGGCACATGCACCCACCAGAGAAAGACAGCTCCAGAGGGAGAGAGTGAAAAAGCAAGCTGCCAGGTCCTTAACCAGGACTCAAACTATGGCGAGCCATGTGGGAGTCCAGCGCCTTAACCACCACATCACCTGTTGGCCCTACCCCTTAAGCTCGTCTGGCTTCTGACTTCCTCCTCGGTATTTCTGGGAAAATATCTGCCACACAGGACTGCTAAGAGAGTGAGTGATGTAAGGTTCATGAGAACCAAGTGATCTAAGATCCACCACAAACAGTGAGCGTGAGCTCCAGGCCCTGCCCCGTCTCCCTCCTCTCATCTTCACCGCCTCCCTTCCTTCCTTGGTCCTTTCTTCTTCCCTCCATCTCAAAGACCCCCTGAAATGTGGGTGCAGGCATGCCAGAGGCCAAGTGTCGTAACTGCCCCCAAACCTACCCCACTGGAATCAGGAATTCTGGTGAGTGAGTTTGGTTTCTCTTTAACTCATACTTTGATTTTTTAGTTTTTGCTACAGGGCACGTGAGCTTGCCAGAGAGAGAGAGAGAGACAGTGAGAAATACCCTTCTGGGGGGTGGGATACGGCAGTCCCTTCTCCAGTCTCCTCCTAGGAATTTGGGCATGCTCGCACACATGCCCAGTGTTTTTCAAGGCGCCAGGTCCAGGACTCAAACAGTGCAGTTGGCCATGTGGGAGCTAGCCACCTTAGCCACCATGCCACCTGGCTGGCCCAGTAAGTGGGTTTTAATACCAACAGACCATTTCCACATGGGACTATTAGGGTGACAACCCTGCTCTCCCGTTGTCCTGACACCGTTTCTAGTACTTTTCTTTAACACCGTGCTTGGACATGCCCTCACACTCTGCTACTTTATCAGATTTATGCTCCTTACAAAGGGGGGTTTGGTCTTGAGAGTGTTTCAAAGCTAACCCTTACAGAGATTCTTAGGATGAAAGGAGGAAGAATGGTCAGAAGTAACCCAACTAAGTGCCAAGGCGCCCAGAGGGAACTGTGACGGACGGCCTGGTGCAAATGAGCTCATTCTGGCAAACTTCTCAGAGTGCTCAAATAAAAGGGTGGAGAGCCACCTACGTAGGTAATGGTCTCCAATGCAAAATACTGGGAGTCCTGGGCAGCTGCCACAGTGCACTATGTCACCTAGGGACACAGAGTTAACAGGAACTATTGTGGTCACGAGACGTCACGTTTTTAGAGGCTTAAAGCATGAATCCAAGTTGGTGTTATATTTTTGTAAGAATTATTTATTTAATTTTTTTATTTGACCAGGGAGAGATGGGGGGAGGGGTGGTGCAGGGGGACGTGAGAAAGTAAGCTACAAGGCCCTAGACTCAAACCATGGTCTGGCGTGTGGGAGTCCAGCACCCTAACCACCACGCCACCTGCCACCCCAGCGTTATTTCTACAAACACAATTCGGCCCCATGAGAAGTGTCGCGAGAGCACGTCTCCTTTATTTAACGTCCCCAGGCTCAGGCCATCATCACAACACTGATAACATCGTCACTTCTGGAGGAAAGAACACGATTGTCAACTGGGGCCTCATCTTCACCCCCCCATAGCTCAGATGCCTTCCTCATCATTATTCGGTTAAGCAAGAATCTCAGAGCCAGCAGACGGCATAGCCGTTAAGGCAGCTGGACTGCCACATGACCAAACATGGTTTGAGCCCCGGACCCAGCAGCTTCAAAATCACACTAGGCATGTATATGTGCATGCCCAAAACCCCAAGAGAAGGGAGGAGAAGGGACTGTGGTGTGGCCATTGGCCCTGGAGGTGATTTCTCACTTTCCCTCTCGGTCGTGAACGTGCTCACTCGCTTGCTCTCGCTCTCTCTCTCGCTCTCTCTCTCTCTCTCTGGCAAGCGCACAAGTAACACTTCCACGGAGTTCTAATGACCAAGACTGGGAGGGTGCATCAGCTCGGGAAGATCATGCCACAGTCAACCCCTTCAGTAAAAAGGCTTATCTATGTGCCATTAGAGACTGAGGGCCAGGAGAGCTACTGCATTAGTTGAGCGTAATAGGCTGAAGCTTGCTTTTGCCAAATGCTTTACGACTATTTTTTATGAAGTATTACTCACAATGCCCGGGGAGATAAATGAACAATATAATCTCCATTTTATAACCAAGGAAGCAGACACCCAGGGAGACACTCTGGAAGTGAACAGCAAGCTCAAGTTAGAGCCAAACTCCCCAGGTCAAGGTTCTCTCAAGTGAACCACTTTGCTGCATTTTTTCTTCTTCTTCTTTTTTTTTTAAGGTTTGACAGTGAGAGGAAACGTGAGAAATCAGCCCCCTCCCCCAGAGGGGGGATGGCCATGCCACAATCCCTTCTTCTCCATTCTCCTCCCAGGATTTTGGGCACCCACACACATATGTCCGGCATGATTTTTCAAGCCACCAGGTCTGGGACTCGAACCAAGGAAGAGTCTACTTCCTGCTACAATCCAGCACCATTTGACTGATGTCAAGTACATTAGGGCCAGTCACAGCTGCCGTAACAGGGCACTTTAAAACACAGTGGCTTAAATACTCTATTTTTCTCACCTTTTTAACAGTCCAGAGGTAGACTGTCCAAAGCTGGGAGGGCAGCTCTGCCTCCCCCAGTATGCGGCTTCAATGTGGTGTCTGCTCTGGTCTCACCATTTCCAGCCAGCAGGGAGGGGATGGGTGGGAACAGGACTCCACACAGGAGTTGTATTTACTCACTTGCACTCACACCCTTCTGGCGGGAGCAGTCACCTCGCCACAGCAAGCTGCAAGGGCAATTCAGAGATGTCACCTGCTTGGGTGGTCAACTGGCCAGCACAGACTTGGAAGGTGCATAAGGAAGAGGAGAGTGGACATATGCCTTTTGACATATAATCATTGTACAGGGCTGGCCCTGTAGGACAGTGCTCAAACACTGTGTATGGAAAACCTGACACCACAGGGATAACTGTGTTCAAATCCCTACCCCAGTGGCTCAAAAAACCTATCAGGCATGTGTGCATACATCCATGTCCAAAATCAAAATGGGATGGAAAAACAAAGGTTAAAGAATCGAGGCTTCATTGGGAGAAGTGCGCGCTCTCTCTCTCTCTCTCAGGCCCTCTAGCAATTTTTAAAAAAACAGAGAATTATACATACTTGCGTGGTAAAATGTGATTTCTTCAGTATAAGAACACAGTATGTGGGATAGGGTAGTGAATAATGTGCTGGACTCCCACATGGCTAACCATAGTTCGAGTCCCAGACCTGGTGGTTTTCTCTCTCGCTCTGGTGAGCACATGTGCCCTATAGCAAAATTTTTTTAAATAATAATAAATAAAAGGTTAAAATAATTCTTTTTAAAAAGAATACAAAGCATAATGATTACATCAGGAAGAGTCATATATGCATCATCTCAATTATTTGCCATTACTTTGTGTTGAGGCCATTCAAAATCCCTCTCAAGCTACTCTGGGTAAACTGTTACTAACTACATTCGTTCCACATATTTTATTACATTACAAATTCTTCCCCTTATCTATGTGTGTGTGTGTCCAGTTTTTTTTTTCCTATTAACCCTCCCTCTTTCCTCATCCCCTCTACCCTTTAGGAACGGATACTGATAGACATGAGTAGTCACTGCCTCGCTACTCTTAGGGGGCAAGGATTTGAGCCAGCCCGTGGCAGCACAGTGGTTAAGGTAGCTGGATCCCACATGGCCAACTGTGCGGTTTGAGTCCCAGACTCAGCAACTTGTAAAACACACTGAGTGTGTGTGTGTGTGTATATGCCCAAAATCCCAAAGGAGAAGGGAGGAGAGGGGATTATGGTGTAGCTGACCTCTCCCAGGGGGGTGCTCTTTCACTCTCAACCTACCACTGCACCCCATCTCTGAAACATATGTGCCCTCTAGCAAGAAAAAAAAAAGGTAAAGATTTACATTTCTCAGACCTGAGTTCACCTTCCATACCCCAGGGCAGGAAAACCTGTACAGAGCAATGTCAATGCTGAAAGTGAATCAGAAGAAAATTGGGACCATGAAATAGATGAGATATTAGAACCCAGAGGGACTGAGTTTTGTTCTGTTTTTTAATTTGCCAGAGAGAGAGAGAGAGAAAGAGAGAGAGAGAAACTAAGAGAGCGCCCCCTATGGGGAGATGGCCAGGACATAATCCCTTCTCCTCCATTTCTCTCTCCTTTTGGGATTCTGGGCACAAACGCACACAGTGTGTTTTTCAAGCTACCAGGTCCAGGACTCAAACCATCAGTCGGCCATGTGGGATCAGCTACGTTCACTACTACACCACTTCCGGTCCGGTACTGAGTCCTGACACCTGTTCTGTCATATGTTAGCTGGGAGACCTTGGACAAGTCATTCAAATTCTAGATCCCAATTTCTTCATTCATTCAATAAAAAACTGGATCAGGGGATAGCTGAGGTTACTTCTAGATCTTACACTTGATGTAAGGGTCAACAAGACAACAGAGTCGACTTTGAAATATACTCTACCCCCTGACACTGACCAAAAATGACCAGGACTCACATCATGACAAGTGTCTAGTTTTAAATGAAATGCTTATAATGAACTCACTTTATGAAAATCACTGCATGATTCAGTATGCAAATGACACTTCTGTGTTCCTAAAGTTGGAGTCTTACAGAAAATCTGTTGAAGCTGGCTGGGATAACCGGCTCTGCTATCTGGACTCTCTTCTCCCCCCTGGCATAGTCTCCTCTCACCAGGAAGACAATATGGTCTCGTGGCAAGAGGAAGGGCTTTGGAGTCGGTGAGTGCGGGATTCAGATTTTCTCTCCAAGACGTTCAAACGTAAGCTCTTATTCTTTTTTAAGAATTACATATTTAATTTTATTTATTATTATTATTATTTAATTTTTTGCTATAGGGCACATGCACCCACCAGAGAAAGACAGCTCCAGAGGGAGAGAGTGAAAAAGCAAGCTGCCAGGTCCTTAACCAGGACTCAAACTATGGTGAGCCATGTGGGAGTCCAGCGCCTTAACCACCACATCACCTGTTGGCCCTACCCCTTAAGCTCGTCTGGCTTCTGACTTCCTCCTCGGTATTTCTGGGAAAATATCTGCCACACAGGACTGCTAAGAGAGTGAGTGATGTAAGGTTCATGAGAACCAAGTGATCTAAGATCCACCACAAACAGTGAGCGTGAGCTCCAGGCCCTGCCCCGTCTCCCTCCTCTCATCTTCACCGCCTCCCTTCCTTCCTTGGTCCTTTCTTCTTCCCTCCATCTCAAAGACCCCCTGAAATGTGGGTGCAGGCATGCCAGAGGCCAAGTGTCGTAACTGCCCCCAAACCTACCCCACTGGAATCAGGAATTCTGGTGAGTGAGTTTGGTTTCTCTTTAACTCATACTTTGATTTTTTAGTTTTTGCTACAGGGCACGTGAGCTTGCCAGAGAGAGAGAGAGAGACAGTGAGAAATACCCTTCTGGGGGGTGGGATACGGCAGTCCCTTCTCCAGTCTCCTCCTAGGAATTTGGGCATGCTCGCACACATGCCCAGTGTTTTTCAAGGCGCCAGGTCCAGGACTCAAACAGTGCAGTTGGCCATGTGGGAGCTAGCCACCTTAGCCACCATGCCACCTGGCTGGCCCAGTAAGTGGGTTTTAATACCAACAGACCATTTCCACATGGGACTATTAGGGTGACAACCCTGCTCTCCCGTTGTCCTGACACCGTTTCTAGTACTTTTCTTTAACACCGTGCTTGGACATGCCCTCACACTCTGCTACTTTATCAGATTTATGCTCCTTACAAAGGGGGGTTTGGTCTTGAGAGTGTTTCAAAGCTAACCCTTACAGAGATTCTTAGGATGAAAGGAGGAAGAATGGTCAGAAGTAACCCAACTAAGTGCCAAGGCGCCCAGAGGGAACTGTGACGGACGGCCTGGTGCAAATGAGCTCATTCTGGCAAACTTCTCAGAGTGCTCAAATAAAAGGGTGGAGAGCCACCTACGTAGGTAATGGTCTCCAATGCAAAATACTGGGAGTCCTGGGCAGCTGCCACAGTGCACTATGTCACCTAGGGACACAGAGTTAACAGGAACTATTGTGGTCACGAGACGTCACGTTTTTAGAGGCTTAAAGCATGAATCCAAGTTGGTGTTATATTTTTGTAAGAATTATTTATTTAATTTTTTTATTTGACCAGGGAGAGATGGGGGGAGGGGTGGTGCAGGGGGACGTGAGAAAGTAAGCTACAAGGCCCTAGACTCAAACCATGGTCTGGCGTGTGGGAGTCCAGCACCCTAACCACCACGCCACCTGCCACCCCAGCGTTATTTCTACAAACACAATTCGGCCCCATGAGAAGTGTCGCGAGAGCACGTCTCCTTTATTTAACGTCCCCAGGCTCAGGCCATCATCACAACACTGATAACATCGTCACTTCTGGAGGAAAGAACACGATTGTCAACTGGGGCCTCATCTTCACCCCCCCATAGCTCAGATGCCTTCCTCATCATTATTCGGTTAAGCAAGAATCTCAGAGCCAGCAGACGGCATAGCCGTTAAGGCAGCTGGACTGCCACATGACCAAACATGGTTTGAGCCCCGGACCCAGCAGCTTCAAAATCACACTAGGCATGTATATGTGCATGCCCAAAACCCCAAGAGAAGGGAGGAGAAGGGACTGTGGTGTGGCCATTGGCCCTGGAGGTGATTTCTCACTTTCCCTCTCGGTCGTGAACGTGCTCACTCGCTTGCTCTCGCTCTCTCTCTCGCTCTCTCTCTCTCTCTCTGGCAAGCGCACAAGTAACACTTCCACGGAGTTCTAATGACCAAGACTGGGAGGGTGCATCAGCTCGGGAAGATCATGCCACAGTCAACCCCTTCAGTAAAAAGGCTTATCTATGTGCCATTAGAGACTGAGGGCCAGGAGAGCTACTGCATTAGTTGAGCGTAATAGGCTGAAGCTTGCTTTTGCCAAATGCTTTACGACTATTTTTTATGAAGTATTACTCACAATGCCCGGGGAGATAAATGAACAATATAATCTCCATTTTATAACCAAGGAAGCAGACACCCAGGGAGACACTCTGGAAGTGAACAGCAAGCTCAAGTTAGAGCCAAACTCCCCAGGTCAAGGTTCTCTCAAGTGAACCACTTTGCTGCATTTTTTCTTCTTCTTCTTTTTTTTTTAAGGTTTGACAGTGAGAGGAAACGTGAGAAATCAGCCCCCTCCCCCAGAGGGGGGATGGCCATGCCACAATCCCTTCTTCTCCATTCTCCTCCCAGGATTTTGGGCACCCACACACATATGTCCGGCATGATTTTTCAAGCCACCAGGTCTGGGACTCGAACCAAGGAAGAGTCTACTTCCGGCTACAATCCAGCACCATTTGACTGATGTCAAGTACATTAGGGCCAGTCACAGCTGCCGTAACAGGGCACTTTAAAACACAGTGGCTTAAATACTCTATTTTTCTCACCTTTTTAACAGTCCAGAGGTAGACTGTCCAAAGCTGGGAGGGCAGCTCTGCCTCCCCCAGTATGCGGCTTCAATGTGGTGTCTGCTCTGGTCTCACCATTTCCAGCCAGCAGGGAGGGGATGGGTGGGAACAGGACTCCACACAGGAGTTGTATTTACTCACTTGCACTCACACCCTTCTGGCGGGAGCAGTCACCTCGCCACAGCAAGCTGCAAGGGCAATTCAGAGATGTCACCTGCTTGGGTGGTCAACTGGCCAGCACAGACTTGGAAGGTGCATAAGGAAGAGGAGAGTGGACATATGCCTTTTGACATATAATCATTGTACAGGGCTGGCCCTGTAGGACAGTGCTCAAACACTGTGTATGGAAAACCTGACACCACAGGGATAACTGTGTTCAAATCCCTACCCCAGTGGCTCAAAAAACCTATCAGGCATGTGTGCATACATCCATGTCCAAAATCAAAATGGGATGGAAAAACAAAGGTTAAAGAATCGAGGCTTCATTGGGAGAAGTGCGCGCTCTCTCTCTCTCTCTCAGGCCCTCTAGCAATTTTTAAAAAAACAGAGAATTATACATACTTGCGTGGTAAAATGTGATTTCTTCAGTATAAGAACACAGTATGTGGGATAGGGTAGTGAATAATGTGCTGGACTCCCACATGGCTAACCATAGTTCGAGTCCCAGACCTGGTGGTTTTCTCTCTCGCTCTGGTGAGCACATGTGCCCTATAGCAAAATTTTTTTAAATAATAATAAATAAAAGGTTAAAATAATTCTTTTTAAAAAGAATACAAAGCATAATGATTACATCAGGAAGAGTCATATATGCATCATCTCAATTATTTGCCATTACTTTGTGTTGAGGCCATTCAAAATCCCTCTCAAGCTACTCTGGGTAAACTGTTACTAACTACATTCGTTCCACATATTTTATTACATTACAAATTCTTCCCCTTATCTATGTGTGTGTGTGTCCAGTTTTTTTTTTCCTATTAACCCTCCCTCTTTCCTCATCCCCTCTACCCTTTAGGAACGGATACTGATAGACATGAGTAGTCACTGCCTCGCTACTCTTAGGGGGCAAGGATTTGAGCCAGCCCGTGGCAGCACAGTGGTTAAGGTAGCTGGATCCCACATGGCCAACTGTGCGGTTTGAGTCCCAGACTCAGCAACTTGTAAAACACACTGAGTGTGTGTGTGTGTGTATATGCCCAAAATCCCAAAGGAGAAGGGAGGAGAGGGGATTATGGTGTAGCTGACCTCTCCCAGGGGGGTGCTCTTTCACTCTCAACCTACCACTGCACCCCATCTCTGAAACATATGTGCCCTCTAGCAAGAAAAAAAAAAGGTAAAGATTTACATTTCTCAGACCTGAGTTCACCTTCCATACCCCAGGGCAGGAAAACCTGTACAGAGCAATGTCAATGCTGAAAGTGAATCAGAAGAAAATTGGGACCATGAAATAGATGAGATATTAGAACCCAGAGGGACTGAGTTTTGTTCTGTTTTTTAATTTGCCAGAGAGAGAGAGAGAGAAAGAGAGAGAGAGAAACTAAGAGAGCGCCCCCTATGGGGAGATGGCCAGGACATAATCCCTTCTCCTCCATTTCTCTCTCCTTTTGGGATTCTGGGCACAAACGCACACAGTGTGTTTTTCAAGCTACCAGGTCCAGGACTCAAACCATCAGTCGGCCATGTGGGATCAGCTACGTTCACTACTACACCACTTCCGGTCCGGTACTGAGTCCTGACACCTGTTCTGTCATATGTTAGCTGGGAGACCTTGGACAAGTCATTCAAATTCTAGATCCCAATTTCTTCATTCATTCAATAAAAAACTGGATCAGGGGATAGCTGAGGTTACTTCTAGATCTTACACTTGATGTAAGGGTCAACAAGACAACAGAGTCGACTTTGAAATATACTCTACCCCCTGACACTGACCAAAAATGACCAGGACTCACATCATGACAAGTGTCTAGTTTTAAATGAAATGCTTATAATGAACTCACTTTATGAAAATCACTGCATGATTCAGTATGCAAATGACACTTCTGTGTTCCTAAAGTTGGAGTCTTACAGAAATATTTACCAGTCCTACCCATATGTTAAAAAAAAAAAAAATCTTATACAAACTTTCAACCACTTTCGACAAGGCAATAGGAATATCTGTGTAATTCTAGTGGGTCACTATCCAATTTCATCCGTAATCCCAATTTACCATGAATATTCCACCCAAGGTTAATGCATAGGGTACATATTAAGCACTTTCGACTGTACTAATCTTTATGGCTGGGGCAAAATGTTTTACATACACTTCCCTCAGCCATGGTCATATAAATATCTCCCCTTAGTGTGAGAGGTAGGAGAGTCTGGCTTCTGGAATGATAACTGAACCAGAATTCCCTCGAGAGCCTGCCGGACGTTTAAAAACACATCCTCAAGGGGCAATTCTCATTACCCTTTCAGTGTCACCCGAGGCTATTTTTATTGACCACGCTGGATGACGAAGCTGATCGCAGAGACATGGAAGCAATCAGGACGTTGTTCTTGCGTGAACCATAAACTGGCTCTGAAAGTACTTCTGAAGGTAGTAATATAAAAATCAATGGAAATTATACGTTGCCTTCCAAGGTGATTACTTCAGACGACAAAACCATATAAATGTTGTTCTGTTTAATCTGGCTACTTTTTAAAGAGTCACGTTGCTTTATAATTAGAGAATAATTGCTACTATCCATGAGGACTTGCAAGTGTCAGCCATTTTGCTAAACGCTTCTATGTGGGTTTATCATCTCGGCCACACAAAAATGTGTCTCTGTTCTGTGCAGAGTCTCGAAGTTGCCCGCTCCAGACCCATTCTCCCCTTCTTCCTTAGAAAAGAATCTCTATTTGAACCTCTTCAATATACCCAACTAAAACACTAGTTGTCCAGCATAACTGGGGGCCAATGGGATGGAAACCAAAGCTGTTGAATAATGCTTCCAGAAAAGAAGGGAGACAGACTGATGACATGTGTGTCCCCTTTGACTTTGACTATTTCTCCTGCTATCTGGGATATGGATGAGATGGATGGAGCTCCAGCTGCCATTCTGTAGTTTCTTTTTTTTTTTGGAGAGTTTTTTGTTGTTGTTCTAGGGCACATTCACTTGCCAGAAAGACAGAGAGACAGAAAGCAAGAAATCACACACACTCCCCCGGGGGAGGAGGGCCACACCACAATCCCTTCTCCTCCATTCTCCTCTCAGGATCTTGGGCATGCACGCACACGCACTCAGTGTGAGTTTAAGTCACTGGGTCTGGGACTCGAATCGCGGTCGACTACATGGGAGTCCAGTGACACAGCCATTACGCTAACTGCTGGTCTCTGCTATTCTGTAGTTTATAGATGGAAATCAAACTAAAGGCAGTAGAGGGTGAAGATAAATGAAGCCAGGGTCTCTGAAAAGATCATGGAGCTACAAACCCAGAATTATTTCATACAAAAGAAAATTGAACTCTTATGTACCTAAGTAGCTATTATTGGGAATGTATTGTTCTATGTGTTTGAACCTTATCCTACTTAATAAACCATTCCTCCTTCTATGCTACCTGTAAAGGAATTAAGACTTGAGTAACTCATTCAAAGCCTAACAGCAGGCATGGTGGTTAAGGCACTGGAATCCCACATGGCTGACAGTGGTTCGAGTCTTTGGTCTGGCAGCCTAAAAATCACATTGGGCATGTGTTCAAGAGTATGAAGTCCTGAGAGGAGAGGGGAGGGGAAGAGACTGCAGCATGGCCATCCTCCTGGGGGGTGATTTCTCACTTTCCCTCTCTCCATCTCCCCCCAACAAGCACATACACCCTATAGCAAAACCCTGGAGAAAAAAAAATTTTAAAAGAACTGTATTGCTCACAGTTCAGTAGGCTGAGAAGTCCAATAGGAAGCTGCCAGCATCCAGCAAGAACCTTCTTACTACGTCATCCCATGGCAAAAGACAATGGAGGACGAAAGGGTGACGGGAGCAAGCATCAAACTCAGGGCCTCGAGCCCCTTTATTTGACTTGTTGTAGAGCATGACACTTGAAAGAGGGAGAGAGAGGGGGGAGAGTGAGAAAGCACCCCCCGGAGATGGCCATACCAAAATCCCAAAATCTCCTTTCCTCTGCTCTCTTCTGGGGATTTGGGTATTTATGCACCCACATCTTGTGTGTTTTTCAAGCCACCAGTCAAGGACTTGAGTTGTACAGTTGGCCATGTGGGATCTAGCCACCTTAACCACGCTGCCACCGGTTAGCCCTTAAGACCTCCTATAATTCTCTAATTCATTCATGAGACTGGAGCCCTCGTGACCTAACACCTACCAACGCTGTTGCACGGGAGATTGAGTTTCCAACACATGCTTTTGGGAGAACACAGTCAAACCATAGCAACCACCATCCCATCATCAGAGTCATCCTGATCATGAACCACGCCATGACTAGTTCGGACCTGGGTGCGGCAAGACTTCATACTCTGCTCTCATGAAAACACAGGAATCACTCGCCGAATAGCCCAGAAACCCAGTTAGGGACTGGAGAGTCATGAACGGCTACACAGATGGATTTTTTGTCCCCCTTAGGAGATTTGAACTTCAATGCTAACCCTTTGTGTTGGGTATGACTTTTATCCCTCCAGACCCACTCTTCTCCACCAAAAAAGTTGATCCATAAAAACATCAAACCTGACCCTGGCTGTGGTTAGGTTTGGCTAACAAGGAGCTCCAGCCAGTGAGGGAGGGAAGGAGGAGAGAGGGGTCAGTCTCCTTCCTACGGAGTGTATGCGGGTTGAGCTGCTCAAGTCAAGTCCATGGCTCCTGTCAGGCAGCCCTACAGGCTATGCATCTCCCCCCAGGCACGCTCTCCCTGTGGTTCCCCTACTCCCTGCCCTGCCCTGCCCTGCCCTGCCCTGCCCTGCCCTGCCTAGGCTTTATGGACAAGCCACAAATAACCCATTGGAGTGTGCCCATCGTTTCTTGCCAGGGCCCCAAATGATTTCTGAGCAGGTGACACAGGTATAAGGAAGTCCAACAAGCCCTGGATTGAGGGCGAGGAGACCTCTGGGGATCACACAGCATTCTAGCACCTGCCCACGGCCTAGCAGGAGCAGACAGCACCTGCCCATGGTCTAGCAGGAGGAGCTAGCTACCCAGTTTCTCTGGGTCTTAATATCCTGGATAAAACAAAGAACTTACTTGGTCTCTAGAGAGAAGATCACACTCTGAGAATATCCTTCACCTCTCTGTCTTCCTCCCTCCTCTTCCTCCTCCATTGACTCACACAACCCCCTCCCCACTCACACTACTCACTTCCCTAGTGTCAGCCTAGGAACAGGACAGTGTAATGAGGGTGAGAAAGGAAGGAATCATTTTTTTCTCGCATCTTAATCTCAAAATCGCTACAAAATCAGACTCGTCCCAGTTCATCCGAGATTTTAATAGAGATTTAAAACTAGTTAGCAGTGTGATGACTGGCAGAAATTAAAACTTCATAGTTAAATAGTTCAGGTTAAAATTGCTTGGGATATTGCTCAAGGTTAAGAAACTATAAATAGGTCCTTGGTCAGCTAATTCCAAAACAATCCACCCTGGACTTCTGTTAGCATTTAATTAATACGAAACTGCAACAAAACGCAGAGCCGTGTTGGAATCTGGTGTCCAGAAAAGAATTCAGCCAATTTCTGGTTGTCAGCCACTTATGCAACTTAAGCCTCAGACAGAGCTCCAAACCTTCTTCCATTTCCAATTACAGAAACCACAAAACCAGCTGCTGCCTAAAGTATGCGTAAGTGTAATCCTAAATGTTCCAAGCTAAGCCTGAATGTGTGCTTAGATGATGCAGATAGGGCTGCAACCTGACGACCAGTGGAAAGAGGCATAAGCTAGAGTGGAGGGTCAGACCTCTGCCTGCAGCCTTCTGCAGACCCAGGCAAGCTACAGAAGTTCACTGAGCCTCAGTTTATCATTCATAAAGTGATAAAAATGCCCACGTTGGGGCCGACAGGTGGCATGGTGGTTAAGGTACTGGACTCGCACATAGCCAACCACATTTCAAGTCCTGGACCTGGCAGCTTGCTTTCTCGCTTTCTCCCTCTCTTTCTCTCTCTCTCTCTCTCTGGTCACATTTAGAAATAAAAATAATAATGATAATAAATAAAATATTTTTTCTTTTTTTATAAATTTTTGCTACAGGACACATGTACTCACCAGAGAGACAGAAAGCGAGAAATCACCCCCCAGGGGGAATGGCCACACCACAATCCCTTATCCTCCATTCTCCTCTTGGGATTTTGGGCATGCAGGTACAGGCACCCCACATGAGTTTCAGGCCTCCAGGTCCAGGACTCGAACTGTGGTCAGTCATATGGGAGTCCAGTGACATAACCATTCCGCCTTCTGTTGATCCCAAAATAAATAATTCCTTCAAAATACAATGCCCATGTAGTCCAGCAATCCCACTTCTGTTATCTACTGGGTCGTCAGAAAAGCCATGACGTATTTTTTTATGTTCTTCTGTGCAAAAATGCATCAAGACTTTTCTGACAACCCAATAGGTATGTTCTCATTGCCAGTGGGCGTGTGCACTCACCAGAGACAGACGGCAATGGGGCAGCGGGGTGGGGGAGTGAGGACCCCCAGGAGGGCATGGTCACACTCTAACTTCTTCTTGCTTCTTCATCCAGCCAGGATTCGGGACATGCACGCACACATGCCTGACATATTTTTCAAGCTGCCAGGGCCACCATTCCAGCCATGTTCCGCCTTATGAGATCTGGTTCCTTTAACCACTAGGCTATGGGGCCAGCCCCCCACTCTGCTATATATCCAAAAGGCTTGAGAGCAGAGTTTCCAAGAGGCATCTGCATACCCACTCATGTTCACACACTATTAACAATAGCCAAAACGTGAACTGAGGGGATAAAGCACACGGCATAACACAATGGAATATTATGTAGCTTGTAAAAAGACAATAATCTTGGACCGGCTAGATCCCACACAACTGACTGTGCCACTCAAGTCCCAGACCCAGCAGCTTGAAAACCAGGGCAGGTGCATGTATAGACACGCCCGAAATCCAAAAAGGAGGGAGAGGTGGAGGAGGAAGGATTGTGACGAGAGAGAGAGAGATACTTGGTTCATGAGGTTTATCTTCTATTGGTCTCCTGCGGGGTTCACGCAGTCAGTTCCCGCCTCGTGCCTTTGCTCATACCGCCTGGAGTCCCCTCCCTGCTTTTTCCATCCACATAATAGCCATAACCCACCTTTTCTGAGTCCAGCTCAAGTCTAAGTTCATCATTAAAATCCTCTAGGGCCAGGCCGGCCCGTGAAATGATGGTTAAGACAGGTGGCTCCCACATGGCCAATAACATAACTCAAAACCCAGACCTCGTGGCTTTAAAAGTATACCGGGTGCATGTGTGCTCAAAATCCTGACGGAAGGGAGAGAGAGAAGAGATGGCCCCTGCGGAATCTCCACAGGACAGAGAAATAAAGGTGGGACTGCCGTGACCATGCCTCATTTGAGGTGTTTTCTGCTCTCTGCCTCACTCTCTAACGAGCACATCCGCTCTCTAGCAAATATAATAAAAAAATAAAATCAAATCCTCCAAGATCCTTAGATCATGACTCTGGGTTTTCCTTTTCAACACAGATTGGGACTCAACCTTGTTTTCTAACTTAATTACTTAATTACAGCTGCCAGTGGGCAAGACCACCTTCCTTTGTCCCCATTCCCACCATCCCCCAACAGGACCCATCACACAGTGTTTGCAAAAGAGAGTCACACTGCTTAACCACCTAAATCTTTGGGTGCGACATAGGACACATCTTCTTGCTGACGGGATTAGCTAGCAATATGTTCTCTGAGGGTATGTCTATAAAGTCCCACCTTCCCCAAATATACCTAACCCACTATGTTAAAATAACATCTATCTAGGGGGGCCAGCAGGTGGCCTGGTGGTTAAGGCGCTGGACATACCCACATGGCTGACCACAGTTTGAGTCCTGGGCCTGGAGGCTTGCTTTCTCACTTTCCCTCTCTCTCTGTGTATCTCTCTGTAGTCAAATTAAAATTAATGAATGAATAATTAAGTAATCCTTTTAAAAAATAAAACAGCATCTACCTGGAGCCAGCAGTAGGCATGGTGGTTAAGACGCTGGACTCTTGTATGGCCAAGTGTGGTTTGAGTCCTGAAGCCAGTGGTTTAAAAAAATCATGCTCAGGATGTCTACAGGGGTGCCTAAAATCCCAGGAGAATGGAGAAGGGATTGCAGCGTGGCCATCCTCCCTGGGGGGTGTTTATTCATCTTCTTTCTCTGTTTATCTCCAGCGAGTGCACATGCCCTATGACAAAAACCTAAAAGAAAGTCTACCTGAAGTGTAATTTATAGGATAGGGTTAAACACACATGCTTATGTTTGAAAGAACATCAGTATCCGCTTTGATTCTTCCCGAAGGAGTCACACTGCCAACCCAATTTAAAAAACAAAAAAGAATGCTCTTATAGGCCACAACTGCGCTCCATGAGCAAAATGACACGGTGGTAAGAGGGACTGAGAGCGAAAAGACAAGGGCAAGGGAACAGCTTGCTTTCTTCCGGGCCTGTGGACTGCGTGGAGATTTAGAAACCACGGCTTAAAAGTAACTTCCTGGGCCAGCCCCACAGCCTGCAGTTAAAGCAGCCCACGACCCAGCCGCTGAGAAACATGCCACGTGCACGTGTGTCCCCAGATTCCGAGAGCAGGGAGAGAAGGGACCATAGTGTGACAGGTCCTACTGGGGGCTGCTTTCTCCTCCATCTCTGAGTCTTTTCTTTGTCAAGTTTTTGGTTTTTTGCTTTAGGGCACCGTGTGCACAGGAGAAAGACAGAGACAGCGAAAGGGCAATCTTCTCCATTCTCCTAGCTTGAAACTCAAGCGGACAGGTCGGGGACTCGAACTGTGGTCAACCATGTGCGAGCCCAGCAACAGAACCACCACGCCACCTGCTGGCCTCTGTTCTGAGTCTTTTTGAGGAGGGGGCAAGGAAGCCGCCTTGGTCACTAGTGGTGCCCACTCATCTCAGCAAGCACAACTACAAGGACACACCCAGGGTGGGACGGCGTGCGTTGGCGCCAGCTGCAGAACGCACTGCGCATGCTCAACGCCAGACCGCCCCTGGACGGTGACAACGTGGCTGCTTCGGGCGGCGGGTAACTGACTCGAGAACCAGGGCAGTACACTTTTTGTACCTTTTGGAGGCAGGAAAAGCCTGAGGCGAGGAGCATTTCAAATTGACGAGAAGGACATTCCAAACCCCTAAAGGCCGACAGACAAGGAGCGGCGGGGACACTGGACCAAACCCGTCAGAACCAAGATGGCGCCTGCAAGGACCTGCCACCTAACCTTCCGGCTCGTTATGCCCTCATTTTACTGTATTAGCATACGAGGCGACACGCCCACAGGCACAGGGCTGGCTTGGGGTAGCCATGGCAACTGCCCACCGGAAGTACTCTAATAAGGCCAGACCGTGGGAGGGGCGTGGCTTCAGGGAAACCACTGCCTCTTTCCACGCCCCCTGCTTAGCCTGGCATGATGCCAGGCATAAGCGGTGCACCCACTGAAGTCCCGGGTGCCCTCCTCTGGGTGGCCGTCTGTCTGTCCTTCCAGTAAGAGTTCTCCCCTTCCTCTCCCGGCTTGCAACCCGGGAGGCAGCGGGCAGTGGCAGCTCCAAGTGGGCTAAATCCCCGATCCTGCCCACCTGGGAAGAGCTGCTGGGCCCGTGGAGTAGTCCGCTCAGGACACTGTCTTTAATAAACTTGCTATCTGGGGCCAGCAGGTGGCACGGTGGTTAAGGACGCTGGATTCCCAGATGGCCGACTGTGGTTTGAGTCCCAGACCTGCCAGCTTGCTTTCTTGCTTCCCCCCCCCCTGTTCCTCTCTAGTCAAATTTAAATAAATAAGTAAATAAAGTTCAATAATTATGTTTTTAAAAGTTAAAAACTAAACTTGCTTTCATGGGACCAGCAGATGGCGTAAGGGTTACATCACTGGACCGCCACATTCCCAACCACGGTTTGAGTCCTGGACCCAGCAACTTAAAACACACCGGGCTCATGTGCGTGTGTGTCCAAAATACCGAGAAGAGAATGGAGGAGAAGGGATTGCAGCCTGGCCACTCCCACAAGGGGTGATTTCTTACTTTCTGTCTGTCTGTCTCTCTTTCCAGTGCACACAGGAACCCTGTAGCAAATATCTCTCAAATAAATAAACAAACTTGCTTTTACGCTCCCTCAACAGCTGCTCTGCACGAAGCCAAGGACTGTCCCACATCAGGTAGAGATTCCCATAGGTTGTGTCTCCCAAAATATTTCTTAAGTTTATATGTACTGGCCAGGGAGAGACAGACAAAGAGGGAAAGTGAAAAAGCACCCCCTAGAGTGTATAGCCATACCACAATCCCCTTTCTTCCATTCTCCTTTGGAGATTTTGAGTACGTACACAAAACACACTGGGTATGTTTTTTAAGTGCCAGGTCTGGGACTTGAACTTGGCACTCAGCCATATGGGATTCAGCAACCTTAACCACCAAGATACCAGTTGGCCCTCTCCAGCATCATCTCGACATTCTCCACATCAAAGCCGTGTACAAAGAAAACACTGAATTGAGAATGAAGGCTTGTATTCTACACTAGTGTCCAATAGGAATGAGATGCCAGCCAGACATTTCTAGAAGAACGCCGAAATGAATAACAAGGAAACAGGTTAAATTCACTTTAGCCCAATATGTCAAAATGTTATCATTTCAAAACTCAGTCAACAAAAAATTAAGATATTTTTCATTTTTTCATCCACAGAAAAGGATTCAAAATCCAACATGTTTTATTAGAGCGATTTTCAGTTCAGACGGGCCGCGTTTCAAGGGATCAACAGCTGCCTAGGTCTGGTGGTTACTAAACAGTCGACCCTGGTCTGCTGGAAACTTGCCAAGTGACTTGGGATGTACCCTCCTGTTCCCCAACTCCCTCACCTTTAAATCGGGAGTGAAAGGTAATCAAAGTTCCTTTCACAATACTGGGCCATCGGAAAAGTCATGCGGCATTTTTCTATGTTTTTCTGTGCAAAAATATATCCTCACTATACCGATGACACAATAGTTTAGGTTCTATGCACCTGTAACTTGAATAACAAGGGGAGGGCAGATCCCAATGTAATCTATAATATCCACAAGTGACATGCCACGTTTTTATGTAAAATACTAGACACCCAATGTAGAAAATTTTGAATACCAAAAAAGTGTAGAAAACAAAAGGAAATCATGCAAAATCGACCCAAACATTTCTATTATGACTATCTTAATGTATTTCCTTTCTGATTTTTCTGTAATTAAAGGAAACTCAGTTGAAACTGAGGCTCAGTTAATATATGGCTGTCCCTGCTGGCATGGTGAATAAGGCCTTGGACTCCCACATGGCTGACTACAGTTCAAGTCCTGGAGCAGTGGCTTGTAAAACACTGGGTACATGTGCGGGCGTGCCCAAAATCCAGAGAGGAGAATGGAGGGGAAGAGATTGCGGCGTGGCCATCCCTTCTAGGGGATGATTTCTCACTTTCTCTGTTTGCCTTTCTCTTCTGAGCCCACATGTCCTATAACAAAAACCTAAAAAAATTGCTGCCCTCTCCCTTATATATTTTAGAGATTAAAAAAAAAAAAGAATTCCATTAGTTGCCATGAAGACAAATCTATCTTTTATATACTTTTAACTTGAAAAGATTCCAAAAGTTTTCTCTCAAAATCAGTTCATTAGAAGCATCTTTCTGTTCTGTCCCATTATTTAATTCCTGTAGACTTTTTCAGGGATGTGTTATTTGAGGAGTCTCTGGTTTCTGTCCATTTTTCTCTCCTCTGTCCCCATCTATATTCAAGGTCACCCCTTTCTACCTGTCCATGTGGGGGCCCCCAAAACATGTCACTGCTGCTGGTCAAGCTACAGAGCAATTCTCTCTTAGAGAGACTTTCCTCCGCAGTGTCGAAGTCTCTTGTCAGGATAAAAATAACCAGGCAGTCTACAGTGCAGCTTGGCTATTTAGGGTTGCAATTATTTTGGCTCAGCACCCCAGGGCAATGGTAAAATTTACTCCAAATTGCTTCCGCCAACCTTTTCGGAGGTTCTTTTTTAACCCAGCAATTAGTCAAAACTGAAGACACAAAAATAACTATCGAACACTTGGTGTATTTCTCTGTGGGAGTTGTTTGCATCTTAGAGAGGGAAATAGAGGAAAATAGAGTTTTATCTGCCCCCAAAGAAGTCTCTCTCTCTTTCGTCTTTTCATTTCTAGAAAAGTCTGGGTTTTGTGTGTTCGCGGGTGATACGTGTTTTTAATTGTCAGGAGGGCACGCCGGAAGAGAAGAGGAAAGGAAATGAGAGGGAAGTCAGTAACCGCTGGGCAGCAGGGCACAGGCGGAGAGGTGCCCCAACTCCGTGAGTCCTGAGCGCCTCCCCCCGCTGCCCCATCAGGGCACCCCACTCTTTGATATGCTAATGGGCGACTGTGGGTTGGTTGGGGCGGCTGGAGAGCAGAGGCTTTCAGAGGGCTGATGAGCTACAAAGCTGCAAACTTCAAAGCTCAGTGTAAAAGGTTCTCATCCAGCGGAGCAAGCTTGCCTTCTACAATGCCAAAGAGAAAATCCCAACAAATTAGAACGGAATCTTCAACAATGAAGCAGGCCCAGCTCAGAAATAAGGAACCAATCACTGCTATCAACATGGCTTCCATCAGTCCTGAGGACTCAATCACTTCCAGATGACAGCTTGCATCCGATTAGGGTCCTCTGGCAGCTGGCTCCTCCTTCAGGGCCCGCTAAAGGGGAAAACGGGAGGCTGCCAGCCGGGGTCCAAGATTCAGACTCCCTAGCAGAGAGCACAACCCTGAACAAGGTTCAGCTGGTTTCTGGCAAAAAGAAAGTGCAGCGGAGGGTAAGGCTAAATGACGGAACTCTTGGCAGGCACAGGTGCCAAATCGGTAATGCTCTGCTCAAGTAATGCTGGATCCATATGGAAGGTCAGAGGTTCTGTTCCCAGGTCCCTGGTGCTGGCTTAAAAGACTGGGTAAGATCCTATTAAATGTACTTCTCTCTCTCTCTCCCTCTCTCCCCCACCCCCTCTCTTTGAAAAAATAGGCAACTCCTTGGGCCAGCAGGTGGCATGATGGTTAAGGGCTCTGGACTCCCTCATGACCCACTTTGGTTCAAGGCCCAGACCTGGCAGCTTGCTTTTTCACTCTCTCTCTCTATCTCTCTCTGGCCCACACACACTCTGTCTCTCTCTGGTCAAATTAAAGAAAGAAAGTTAAAAGTAAAAATGATTGTAAAAAAATAAAAATAGGCAACTCCTATCTTTTAGAAGCACGTGTATAGTTTGCAAAATTCTCGCAGCTTTTTGACTCAGGACAAGAACTGTGGCACCTCCTCAGGGCTGGCCTCACGAAGCATCTGTGAATTATCTACTTCCATAAATTTCTGAGTCAGTCAGTCTGTCCCTCCAGGTTGAGACCCTAATACATCACTCACCTAACATAATTCTTTTTCTTTTTTTGCTAGAGGGTGTATGCACTACTGGTTGAGGGGACAAGGGAGATAGAAAGCACCCTTGGTGGGGATAGGCATGTCACAATCCCTTCTCCTCCGTTTCTCCTTTTGGGATTTGGGGCACATACGAACAAGCATCTGATGTGTTTTTCAAGTCTCTGGATCAGCGACTTCAACCTTGCAGGCTGCCATGTGGGATCCAGCTGCCTTAACCCCCATGCCATGGATTAGCCCCCGACATATAATTCTACTGGTTTTTCAACATCTCTTTGGCCTTCGAAGACTAGCTCTTTTAGTCTGAGGACAGAATTCCGGCTACTTTTTCTTATTCCAAAATTGTTTCCAGGGGGCCTGGGAGAGTCCTACCTACAAACATTTACAGACAGCTTTGGTCCACTGACAGCGGGACTCTAGGCCTTGTCCCAGGCATGGTGTTTTCATGATGCATCAGGAGACTTCTCATCGCTTAAAGCACAGATATTCTTTTGCTGATTTCTTTCAGGAACAGAGCCTTGTGTTTTTCTTTGCCAATTACAAATCTAAAAATTTCGAACTCACCTATAACCTACAAGCCTCGCGTCCAGATGTCCCGCCTTTTGGGGTTGGGCCAATGTAAGAGACTCCTTACGCTGATTGACAGCTCTCCTACTCTCAGAGCTAAATAAAAGGAACCCCGAGATCTCAGCACCCGAGAAACATGCTTGTCTTTCTCTGGGCCAGACACCCAATCTCGTGCTCAGTAATAAACTACATTGATTATACTTTCTGCAGAGTTGGTTATTTCAGTCAACAAATGCAGTCCTAAATGCAGGAAAAGACCTTCTGGGAGTTTCCCTCATCTGACATAAAGCAGCACTTCTGGGAGACGAGGCTGTCCTGACTTCCGCTCAAGGCTCCCAGAAGGGAGAAGGGAATAAAAGGCACCCCAAACCTTTACTGGGGAGAGATTTATGGCCCTGGAGGTGACAGAAATAGAACTCGTACTGTACAGAAAAACTGTATCACCAATTTTCTTATCTCTTATTTGTTCTCCCAAAAGGCCATTTGTCTGTCCGTCCGTCTGTCTGTGTGTATGCATGTATTTATCTCTCTTAAAAAGCCTAATTGTGGGCCAGCCGGTGGATTCCCACATGGTCAGCCACCGTGGATGGACCTGGTGGCTTGAAAATCCCACCATCTGCCTGTGTATTTAAAAAAAGAAAAAAGAAAAAAAGAAAACCTAATTGTTCTACGTCTGAAGTCCATGGTTAAATACTGCATATTTGGAGCTGGATCGCACATAACCAACCACGGCTTGAATCACAGCCCCAGGGGCTTGAGAAGCACACTGGGCGTATGTGTGTGTGTGTGTGTGTGTGTGTGTGTGTGTGTGCGCGCGCGCGCCCCAAATCCAGACAAAATAGAGACATGGAGGAAAGAGGATCGTGATGCGACCATGTCCTACTGGGGTCTCTCTCTCTTTTCCTGGCCAGCACACTTGCCCTTTGGCAATTAAAAAAAAAAATTTAGTACCTACATAAATCCATATTCCTTAAAAAAAAAAAAAAAAAAAAAAATTCCCTCCCCTGCTAGAGCCCTAAATTAGGTATGGAAGCTTCCAACTTGAACCACGGAAGGGGACAACTACTACTTTTGCAGGTTTGTATTCATGTAAATCAACATTTTTCTTTGGTAATCTGCCTTTTGCCCGCTAATTTGCAGGCCCACAAGAACAGACCTAAGAGGGTAGAGAACATTCTTCTCCCCATAGTCCTCAAAGTATAAATCTGTGGGAAGAGGGGAGACCACCGTGTTCAGCTCAGAGCTGTCTTCACGCTACCTGAGCTAGCGAGAGCCTGTTCAGTGCGAGGTCAGCGAGCTAGCGGCAGAGATGGGACCATGGAGAGAGAAAGGTGGCCGAGGTGGGACGAGAAGATGAGCTGGGAACAGAGTGCCATACCTGTCGTCCCCTCTCAGTTTAACCTGGGTCACCTCTACTCCGGCCTCAGCAGCTTTCTGTTTTCATCTTTATTTCTTTTACTTCTTGTTTTTTTGTTTTGTTTTGTTTTTGCTAGAGGTGCACTTGCCAGAGAGAGACAGAGACAGACAAGGAAGCAAGCCTCATGGAGAAAAGTCGCACAATAATTGCTCCTGCTCTGTCTTTACCTCCTTTCAGGGTTTTGGGCACAGGCACACACACACACACACACACACACACACACACACACGCCCAGCCTGTTTCTTAAGCCACCAGTTCCAGGACTTGAACCACACTGCTGGCTATGTGGGATCCAGTTACCTTAACTGCCAGGCCACAGAGTTGGTGTCTATTTTGATCTTTAAAAAACTGTCCTGGGGCCAGCAGGTGGTGTGGTGGTTAAGGTGGCTGGATCCCATGTAGTCAACTGAGCAGTTCGAGTCCCAGATCCAATGACTAGAAAGATACTCTGCGCACATGTGCGTGCCCAGTATCCCCAGCGTGAGTTTAAGTCACCGGGTCCAGGACTTGAACTGCAGTCAGCTATGTGAGAGTCCAGCGACATAACCATTATGCCATCTGCTGGTCCCTCTAGCATCACTGTTTCAAGGTCAGCATCCTGGTCGTGAGACTGTCATATAGTTTTATAGTAACGTAGGTAATTGGTACAGGGAGCCCAAATATATATACACATGCACATGCACACATATAACACATGTGGAATTGTATGTATAATGAGGACAAATATGTATTATGAAAAAAACTATATATGGACTTGAACATTTTTTACATGAAAATAAATTTGTCCTCTAATCCCATTTTCCACTTTTTTTTCAGTTCGCTATCAAGTGTGTGCACTCATGGGGCAGGGGGAGAGGGGGAATGGACATGCAGTTGGCCACATGGGATCCAGCTGCCTTAACCTCTATGTCATCTGCTGGTCAACCCCAAAGTTTCTGAAGTACCCTTGTGTGTATGTGCATGTGTGTATACATATGTACATATATGTATATATGTGTGTGTATGTGTACATATGTATATGTGTGTATACATGTGTGTAGACAGATAGATATAGTGTGTATGTGTGTAGATTGATAGACAGGTGTGTGTTTATGTGTAGACAGACAGACAGATGATAGAAGATAGACAATAGTTAAATAGCTAGACGACAGGAGGTGTATAAGCTTATTTACCATCAGCTATTCAGAAAGCTATAGTGGTTAAAGAGTTGAGACTCTAACAGGAGCTTTCAGAAGAGGTAAAAATGGAGGCCCAGAAGGAGCCAGCTCCTTCAGGCTAACAAGTACCCATTCACTGGAGGAGGCACCACTAAAATGGGATCAGGTGACAAGCTGCTGCCCATCCTGAGGAGCAGGGCCCTTAATCCTTATAAAGTCAACATGGAAATTGCAACGTGAGAAGCGTGTGGAAGCAGGAGGGGGGCTGTCATAATGAAAAGTGCACACAGAAAGCCAGGAGTTACCACGGAGTCTAGAAAGAGCTGGAGGGCCAGACACTAGGTGTTTCTCCAGCACTGACCAGAACAGAGCACAGCTGGCCAACACAAACACCAGGCCACTGGGCAGACGCGTCCCTGCCGAAGGAGGGTGTCACACCAGGGCAGTCACATGTGATGAAAACATCCCCTCTCGGAAATCCAATTTCCTAGCTCGAGTCCTAAATTCATCTAGCAACCTTCTGATCTTAATTCGATTTGTGATGGTTTCCTCACTGGAAGAGAAGGAGTAATGGAATCCAGTCTACTGGACAATTATGTGTTTTCTTCCCCAATACCCTACCATGGATTTCTGGCAGTGGGAATTTGGTTCTCATCTGTCTTCTCTCTCAGGCATGATCGTAGTTTTCCTCCAACAAGAATATAACCCCCTGAGCAAAGGAATTCAATCAATGAACTTTTTTAAGGTTTTTGCCATAGGGCACAAGTACTCACCAGAGAGAGACACAGAGGTGGGAAAGTGAAAAATCACCCCCCAGGAGTGCTGGCCACGCCACAATCCCTTCTCTTCCATTCTACTCCTGGGATTTTGGACATGCACACACATGTGCCCGGTGTGTTTTTCTTTTCTTTTCTTTCTTTTTATTTATTTATTTTTTTTTTTTTAGAGATTTTTACTATAGGGCACATGTGCTTGCCAGAGAAACAGAAAATGAGAAATTACTCCGTGGGAGGACGGTCACACCACAATTCCTGCTCCTCCATTTTCTTCTCGGGATTTTGGGCATGCACGCACATGCATTTGCCGTGTTTTTCAAGCTGCCAGGTCCAGAATTCGAACCGTAGTCCACTACATGGGAGACCAGAGACATAGCCATTGCACCATCTGCTGGTCCTACCTGGTGTGGTTTTCAAGCAGCCAGGTCCAGGACTCAAACCATAGTCAGCCACATGGGAGTCCGGCACATTAACCGCTATGCCACCTGAGGCCCCATCAACAATCATTTATTTAGCACCGGCTATGTGCCTGGAACTGTACAAGTATCAAATGCAAAATGATAATGGAGATATGATTCATGGCTCCCAGTGAGGACTAGTGTCCTGGTCCTCCTGTACCAGCTGGGCAGTTGGCTGTAGCATGAGGGCCAAGAGTGTAGATTCCAGAATCCAAGCAATGGGGTTCGAATCCTGGCTCCGAGGTTTCCTTTCTGTATGACCTTAAGTCAGTCATACAAACTCTTCCCTCGGTTTCATCATCTATAAAGTGGGAATGATCCCTCACGAAGTTACAAGGATTAAATGAGTTTAACTCAGACAAGATGGAGTGCCACTAACATCTATCCAATGGGAAGAACTAGCACTCTGACGTCATTCTCATAACTGAAACGTTGCCAAGTTTTCAATCAGGAAGGTGACACTTCCCTTACCTGCCCAACTAACCCAGGTGGTTGATCACCTGGGGTTCAATTATTTACCAAGGTCGCCTTTCCAGGCAGTGAGGAAGCCAGGGATTCAGAGAAGTTCTACGACTGCCTTGACTCTCACTTACCACCAGCAAGTACCTGGCTCAAGCTCACTGCTCTGCCTCAACGGTGCTTCCAGACCAACTTCGCCTACACAGTCCCCCCTGTTACTACCTAACAATCCAAGGCCTGCCCTCACTTCCCCATGGGGTTGGCTGAAGCCAGGCCTTCGCGTTTATGACCTGACCTTCAGAAGGCTTGGGACTAACCAAAGAACACTGCCCCCAGAAATTCTCAATGATTTTCATAGTCCTGACTTCCCACTGTTCCAGGGACTCTCTGAAGAGCCATAAAGTCTCCAGGGATATTTGAGGCCCATGGAGATGAGGAGGGGAAGTGCTCTTTTGTGTTTCGCTTTGAAGAGAAACTTAAACTCAGAAATGCAGCCCTGCCCACCACAAAGACAGCTTTCGTCCATCCTCGTGTCTCCACGTCCCCATACTCAAATACTCCGTGCCTCACCTTGCAGGTCCATGGGGGCCAATCTAGAGAGAGGGGACCCTCAGAGGGACAATGTGGCCTCCCTGCAGCAAAAAAACACCGTTGCAACATCAAGGAAAACCTTTGCTCACCACTCACCACCAAGGTCTCGAAAAATCTTGAGGGTCCTCGTTGACCAAGCTTCCCTAGAAATGTTTTTCCATCTACTTGGCCACTCATAAGGCACAGCAGCTGAACTGGGGGAGGGGGGCTTTCATCTGAGTAACAGCCACAGACATACCATTTCTACCAAGCATCCGAACACAGGCCTGCTCAGGAGAAACACCTGTGACCTACCCGAATAGTTGAAGAGTCATTTGAATGTGTTCTTAGGCGTCCTTCAAAAAAAAAAGCAAGAAGCAGTAATGTGCATGCAGCAAAGCCTCTTTAGAGCCTGGTTCTCTTCCTGCGCCTCCTCCCCAGGACTGGCCTCTGTAGCTATAACTTTGCCTCTCCTGAAGCCGCTCACACCCTTTCTAGACTAAATTAGTCCAGCCTTCCTCTGTTCATCAGCCTGGATAGGAGAGCAGAAAGAAACAGATTCTTCCCTAAAAGCTCAGGGGGAGTGGGAGGCAGCAGATGGCATGGTGGTTAAGGCACTGGACAACCACATGGCTGACCAAGGTTCAAGTCCCAGACCTGACAGCTTGAAAATCTGTTGGTGCATGTGCGTGCATGCCCAAATTCCAGGAGGAGAATGGAGGAGAAGGGATCACAGCATGGACATCCCCCCCGGGAGTGATTTCTCCCTTTCCCTCCCTCTATTTCTTTCTAAGGAGTACACGCACCATATGACAAAGACCTTAAAAATAGTAAATAAGTAAATAAATAAATAAAAGTTGAGGGGAAAATTTGTTTAAGGGACAGCCAGATGGTATGGTGGTTAAGGCGGCTGGAACCCACATGGCTGACTGCACATCCTCCTGAGGGGATGACCATGCTGCAGCCCCGTCTCCTCCATCCTCCTCTTGGGATTTTGGAGATGCAAGTACACATGCCAAGCATGTTTTTCTAGCCACTGGCCCAGGACTCAAACCGTGCAGTCAGCCATGTGGGATCCAATTGCCTTAACCGCCCTGCCACCTGGCTGACCCAATAAACAAACTTTTTTAAAAGTTAAATTAAAAATGTGTTTACAACATGGGACCAGCAGTTAGCGTAATGGCTATGTCACTAGACTCCCATGTAGTCAGCCGCGGTTCAAGTGCCAGACCCGGTGGCTTAAACTCACACCGGGCGCATGTGAATGCATGCCCATGATCCCGAAAGAATGGAGGAGAAGAGATTGTGGCATGTCCATCCCCCCTGGGGGGTGATTTCTCACTTTCTGTCTCTCTGTCTCTGTCTCTCTAGTGAGCGCACACCACGCCCTGTAACAAAAAACCTCTCAAAAAAAAATGTGTTTAAAACAGAAAAAGGAATAGGAGAAGAAAAGAGGAAGAAGAAATAATAAGATGAAAAGAACGAATGTGAGAAATCAAGAGAGAGGAGAGGAAAAGAATGTTATTGAACATTTTCTGTGCAGTGAGGGGAGAGCCACCAGCACTCTAGAAAGACTCCTTAAAGACAGCCTGTTCATTTTTCCTGCACGACCCGGGGATCCCCAAGTAAGATCAGTGGTAGGTGACATCGCACTTCTTCTTCTAGAACGCCTCCTGCAATGTGTCAAAACAAATCAGCTCCTGCATTCCTGGCCTGCTTGGAAATAGTTTTCTCCAGCAAGAAATGAAAGCTCTGATTCTATAGATACCTCACAGGTCAGCGTTCTCAGAAGGAGTACACAGGAACTGGCAGATGGCATAATGGTTACGTCACTGGACTCTCACATAGTTGACCACGGTTCCAGTCCCAGATCCAGCAGCTTAAAACACACAGGACACGTATACATGCATGCCCAAGATCCCCAGAGGAGAATGGAGGAGAGATCGCAGTGTGAACATCCCCTCCCCGGAGGGTGATGTCTGTCTGTCTGTCTGTCTGTCTGTCTCTCTCTCTCTCTCTCTCTGGCAAGCACACATGCCTATAGCCATGCTCCCCCCCAAAAAAAATTATTTTAAAGTGCCATGGTGCCAGTCACCCCCTGTCTGTCCCTGATCTCCCTGATCTATCGCACACTGGGTAAGTCACGTCTGTGCTCATGCTGTAGATCAGCGTGAATTACACGCCACTGAAAGTACAGGAAAGTGCGAAAATCGGACCCTTATCTCCAAACATACTAGTTATGAGACGTAAAAAGATTGGGGATAGCAGGACAAACCATTAGCAATTTTTGACAGCGATTTTGAGTTGCATCTGTTATTTACTTCATTTTGTTTTAATCGACACAGAGTATGGATGCTCACCTGAGAGAGACAGGGAGAGAGAGGGAGAAGGCATCTCCCCCAACGGAGCATCATCACATCAGTCCCTCCTCCTCCATTTCTCCACCCTGTCGGGGTTTGGGGCATGCGTGCACACACACCTGGAGTGGTTTCAAGCCAGAAGGGCCAGGATTCAAATAGTAGTCAGCCATGTAGGATCCCAGCTCCTTTAGCCACTAGGCTGTGGGAGTAGACCATGAACTTGCGTCTGCTATTTGGACATTAAGTAGAAGTGATCTATTAATAAAAGGAGTTAGCAAATACCTTTTGAAACTCAATGAGATTTATTTAAAAAAAGAAAAAGATATCCTATAAATGTATTTCCGAATTTGTACTTAAGTAAATATTAAAACTGCCCTGGACCAGCCAGTGGTATGGTAGTTAAGACAACTGAATCCCACATGGGTGACGGTGTAGTTTGAGTCCCGCTTGGAAGGCACATGGGCACTTGTGTGTGTGTTCCCAAAATCCCGAGAGGAGAATGGAGAAGGGACTGAGGCATGGCCATCCACACCTAGGGAATGTTTTCTCTCTCTCTCTCTCTCTCTCTCCCCCTCTCCCTCTCCCTCTCGCCCTCTCCATCAAATTTAATACTACTACTAATAATAAATAAATAAAATTAGAGACCAGTAGATGGCATAATGGTTATGCCGCTAGACACCCAGTCAATCATGGTTTGAGTCCCAGACCCGGTGCTTTGAAACTCATGCCAGGCGCATGTGTGCATGTGCCCAAAATCCCAAGAGGAAAATGGAGAAGACAGGACTGCTCTGTGGCCATCCTCCCTTTCTCACTTTCTGTCTCTGTCTCTCTCTGTCTCCCTGGTGAGCACATGTGTCTTCTAGCAAAAATCTCTCTAAAAATCAAATAAATAAAGAGTGTGGGAGGGGAAGAGTGTTAGAAAGGAAATTTGGGGTAAAAAGTAGAGAGGGAAGACATTTGTGGGACACAGGTATGGTTTATGATTTGTGGATGAGGATGTGTATAGTATTCTCAACCGGGCTCATCTGAGGAGTATATCACGCTGGGTGAAGTCTCTTTACAATCCAAATGATGTACAGCGATTGAATGTACAAATAATTTTAAAAATTAAATAAATGTAATTTTTAATTGAATAATTCTTTCAAAATGTATTCATCACATACTTTGTGCCAAATGAAGTACTTGACACAGGAGATGCGAAGATGAGGAAGACACACAGGCCCTCGGAAATAAACATGAGTGTATCCAAGGAAGAGCCCACACCAGTCCCTGAACAACTGAGTCAGGGCTGCTTCTATTTGTTTTAGTTTGCTAGGGGGTGTGTGCACTTCTCAGAGACAGACACAGAAAAAGCACTCCCCCGTGGGGACACGGTCACGCCAAACTTCCTCCTTCATTTACCACCGTGTCTGGAATTTGGACAGACACGCACAAGCACCTGGTGTGTTTTCCAGCCATGAGGGTCTGCACTTAAACGTACAGTTGACCCTGTGGGATCCGGCTCCCTTACCGCTGGGTGACGGCGTTGGTCCCAGGCTGCCTTTTCTGCCTGACAAGCATCATGGCATGGCTGGTATTCCCCACTGTCTTTGAAGACCGGCCTACCCTGGGTATGCTTCCCTGAGCAAGATAAAGTGTTCAATTAAATTTGACTTTCTGGTCTTTTTGTAAATAACTGCCCATCGGTTTGCACAGCCTGAGAGGAGAGGCCAGGCTGTCGAGATAAGTGACAATAAGCCCTGGGTTGGATATTCAGCTCGGAGAGACAGAGAGGCGTGTTAGCAATCCAACATGTGTCTGCAGGCAAACAAAAGGTCAGATGGCTGCCTCGGGGATAAGGATCCGCCCCTGCAAGACCGTCCAGCGGCTCTCAGGGAGCGCAGCGCAAGGAGTAGGTACTGTGTGGTGAGGTGGCCTCGCACCAGAGCCTGCCTCTCTGGTGGCTAACCCATCCAGGGCAACCAACACGCACACCCCCACAGCTGCAGAATCAGCCAGAGCCCTGGGGACCAGTCTGCTCGCCCTCGCTGCCCCCGGCATGTGAGATTATGCCGGGCATGACAAAGTGACGACTGTCCTGCTGGCACTGTCACTAAACTGGCCCAAGTAGAAGTCGCTCTGACCTTGATCTTGTCATGGAAGTCACCTGGGTGACGCGGTGCACACAGACGCTCCCACAGAGTCAGCAGATATTACCAGCAACGCCCACCACCACCACCACTCCCAGAGGAAGACCAGCCTGCAGAAAGACGGGCAGAACAGCAAACAGGGTCGCCCCCCAGGAAGTCGCCAGTACCAAGTCATTTGCTGCCCGACAAAAGCAGAAATTTGTTCTTTCATTTATTTATTATTTTTCCATCACTAAGAGAGACAATGGGGGGGGAAGAGAGCACCGTCGACAGGATCCTGACACCGTGACCCACCGCCAGCCTTTGGCCTGCCCCAGATCATGGGTGTCTACTCGGTCTACTCAGGGACGTTTCTAGCTTTGAACTGGGAGCCTTCTCGCATGGATCAACCTCCCAGACTGTGACATTTTATTGCTGTGCCACCGTCCGGCCCCCAGAAGCAGAAATTTCTCATGGTCTGACTTAATAATAGCTTTTTTTTTTTAAGTTTCTTTATCACATGCATGATAGAGAGCTGTATACATTTACGAGAGAGAGAGACAGAGAGAGAGAGAGAATCACCCTCAATGGTCTGGTCTCTCGCGGCTCTCCTTCCCCCAGCCCTCCAGCGCATCAGGATCTTTTTTTTTTTGGGGGGGGGAGATTTTCACTGTAGGGCACGTGCGCTCGCCAGACAGACAGAGAGAGACATAGAGACAGAAAGCGAGCAATCCCTTCTCCTCCATTCTCCTCTCGGGATCTTGGGCACGCACGCACACGCGCCCGGCGTGAGTTTTAAGCCACCGGGTCCGGGACACGAACCGCGGTCGACTACGTGGGAGTCCAGCAACATAGCCATTACGCTAACTGCTGGTTCCCAAGGATCTTGTGCACATGTGCATGCCTGGTGTGTTTCAGGACAGCCACACTAAGGACCCCAACCCACGGCCAGCCATGTGGGTTCCAGCCCTGGAGTCCAGCACAGCTACTGACCGCACCACCGAGACTGGGCCAACCGCACAGTTTCTGTGCAAGACAAGGTGGTCAGCTCCCAGCACACACACTTGCCTCACTGGCATGATGAGCCCAGAGGTGGGTACCAGGGTTACCCCATCTTACAGAAGGGCTGAGTGGCCACGATTAAGGGTGGAGAATTCAAATGCGGGCTCCTGGCCCTGGAGCTGAAGTTCTCACGCCTCCCCTCCTGCCTATGCACAATGTGTGCACCGCAGCTGGGGAAAGCTGGCACGCAGGGAGAGCCAGGGTGCTCAGAGGGAAGTCAGGCCCCAGAAGCCCCCTGCCCTCGGACGCCCAGCAGAACCACGGGAGGGCCTTCACCTCGTTTCGAACCACCAAGCCTGCCTGTTCAGTTTACCCAAGTGACTCTCTCCCTGCAGACAGGGAAGGTGACCCCGAGGGTTCTGGGTGCACCACCCAAGGCCACATCGGGTTCGCTTCACAAACAGCTGTTGCCAAGATGCACGAGCGAGGAGGAAAAGAGCAGATGAGGGGGAACACAGCAAGCCTGTCATACTCCGGGGAAGGAAAGCGGGCGGCCACGACCCCCGGGTGTGTGGGGCTCAGGAAGGACGCTGAGCTTCTCAAGCACAGCATCTGCTGCAGTTTCACAAAAATCTCACCAAGGCAATATCGTCACTTCGATTTTATAAATGAGAAACTGGACCGAGAGAGGAGACTGAAGTCAAATCCCCCCAGTTCTGCATATGGCGGGGTCAAGATTCCTTTCTTTTCCTCCAATTTGCCAGAGGTTGTGTCTGCTCGCCCAAGACAGACAGGAGACAGCAAGAGGAAGAAGACACCTCCCAATGGGATGTGGTCACCCCACGATCCCTTTTCCTCCCTCTCGCTATTCTGCCAGGATTTGGGGACACACGCAGGCACGTGTGCCCAGCACGTTTTCCAAGCTGCCCAGTCCAGGACTCAAACCACGCAGCCAGCTATGTGGGATCCAGCTGCCTTAACCACCATGCCATGGGCTGGCCCTGGGGTCAAGTTCTAACCACTCTGTTTTCCCTCCCGCTCTGCCTCTGAGCTGCTCTCAGCACTTACTGCTCCCAGAAGGAAAGTTAACTCGGGAAATCCAATTAGGATGATTCAGCTGCTGGCAGAGCACAGGCCCGGAGGAAGAAGAGCCGAAGGTCTATGGGGCAAGCTCTGGCTGTCCTCGCCAGACTCACCCTCCTCCAGCACACAGCAAGACACCTGCCAACCAGAAAAGGACACTCAGCCAAGAGCCAGCACCCCTGGTCACTGCAGGAGAAATTGGAGACTGTCATTCGTGCTCCCTGGCCCCTTTTTCAATTTCCTTATCAGCCACCCAAAGCTACCGCCATTACGACATTACCCCGTGATGGGCACATTACAATTTCCTAGATTACATCTTATCTGACATTAGTTACATTTTAGGGCTGTTGCTTCCTGGCACTTTAATTTCATAAGGAAGCTATCTCCCAATCACAGAGGGGGATGAGTTACAGCTATCCCCGCCATCCCTTGAGCCTGCTTTCCAGAAGCTCACATTTTCCTCCTGGGCTGGGATTTTAGGGTGCATTATCTGCTGGGTCTAAAGCCGCCTATCCATTTACTATTATAAGCAATGATGATGTCCCTTATCGTAATTATTTTGTTTTCTATTTTTAGCGTTTGGCATCAGAGGCACGGCAGGCGGAATCTGATGGTATAAAATTGTCATCTTGATAGCACGGTGCCCTGTTGGAAGAAATGGGCCATCCAGCGCCTTAGGATTTTTTTCTTCTTATCGTTATTAATTTTCACTAGACGGATTAGATACCACATAAAGAGCCTTCAAAGGCCTGACTCGGCAACATTAGCTCAGCAAGGGTTAACGAGTAGGAAGGGGAGAGGACGTGCTTCCGCAAAATGGAATAACTTACCCACGGTTTAAATCCTACCACTGACGCGGCAGAAACAAACTTCAAATGGAGTACAGCTATTCCTTGACTTACGATGGGGTTACATCTCGGTAAACCCGTCATTAAATGGAAAATACGGTTAAGACAAAAATGCATTTTGTACGTTGGCCTGCCGAATATTATAGCTTAACCTAGCCTACCTTAAACGTGCTCAGAACACATAGATTAGCCTACGACTGGGCATAACCATCTCGCAAAAACCTATTTATAATAAAATTATCATAATGGAGAGGTCGAGATTATTACAAAGGAGGAGTCTTAAAGCATGAGGGTGTTAAATCTCTTCGCAGGGCAAACAGCTGTTCTATAAAGGGAGTACCTTTCATGGCTTCGCCTAGCCCGTCCCCCGCCCCCTTCTTTTCTGTCATGACTCTGCAGGCCCCAAATGGAAGCCCATCTGCAGGTGACCATATAGAAGTTACTGATCTGCTCTTTTGACATAAAGGGAAGATTTGTTATTTCCCAAGTATTGGGAGAACTGGAAATTTTCAGTGGATAGTTTATTGAATAAATATGCATTTGTATTTTTTAGAGAGAGATTTTTACTCTAGAGCACACATGCTATAGAGAGACAGAAAGAAAGAAATCACCCCCCAGGGGGGATGGCCATGCTTCAATCCCTTCTCCTCCATTCTCCTCTCAGGATATTGAGCATGCATGCACACACACCCAGCATGAGTTTTAAGCCACCAGGTCCAGAACTGGAACTATGGTTGACTACATGGGAGTCTAGCAACATAACTATTACACTATCTGCAGGCCCCTATTTTTTTTATAATTATTTTATTTAACTTTATTTATTTATTTTAATTTGACCACAGAGGGACAGAGTGAGAAGGAAAATGAGAAAGCAAGATTCTAGGTCTGGGACTCGAACCGCAGTCAGCCATGTGGGAGTCCAGCGCCCTTAACCACCAGGCCACCTGCCCCTTCCCCCCCTTTTTTAAGGCAGGGTCTCCTGGCTTCCCAGCTAGGTCTACTGGTACACACCATACCTGGCTCCATCTTTAAGTGACATTCAATATGTTAGGTTTTGAGAATAAAATAATGGTGGTAAACTGTACTTATTATTTAATGTCCTCAAGCTTTTGTGGCTGAATTTGGATGACAGCATTGAATGCTAAAAATGATGAAGCATAGCAAAAAAATCATCATAATAATGAGACTGAATTTTTTTGGGGGGGGAGAGATTTTCACTGTAGGGCGCGTGCGCTCGCCAGACAGACAGAGAGAGACATAGAGACAGAAAGCGAGAAATCACCCTCCAGGGGGGATGGTCACGCCGCAATCCCTTCTCCTCCATTCTCCTCTCGGGATCTTGGGCACGCACGCACACGCGCCCGGCGTGAGTTTTAAGCCACCAGGTCCGGGACACGAACCGCAGTCGACTACGTGGGAGTCCAGCGACATAGCCATTACGCTAACTGCTGGTTCCCGAGACTGAATTTTCTTGTAAGTTACTCCAAACATACACAAGCGAACGAGCTAGCTATTACAGAAGTGGGAGCGGACGATGAGTAGAATATGGTCATTACCGAAGACCGCCTTGAAGCACTGAGGACCGGGCTAAAAGGGGAACCCACGGCCTTGCGGCGACGCCAGGCCACCATGTCATGAGTTGTTTGCACTCAGCATCGGCTCTCACCTCCCCGGATCCCCTTCCTATGCCCTGCCACCCATACTGGTGGGACCTAGAGGCTACTCAGACCCTCTTGCAGATGAGACTCTGGGTGTGACTGAAGTTCTCCAAGGGTACTTGTGAACCCCAAAGTCCAGTGGTTCCCTGACCTCTACTCCACATTCTCAGGGTTTGGTTTAAGTTTATTTATTTATTTATTCCATAAGAAACAGAGAGAGAAAGAGAGACAGAGATACGGCACCCGTGACAAGGTCCTGAGCCATGATCCACCCCGGTTTCAGCCAACCAGGATCATGGTCACACGTCATGTGCACGTCAGGCATGCTCAGGGAGGCCTCCAGACTTGATCTGGCAACCTCCCACATGGGGCTACTCCATGAAGTGTACTGTCACCATCTGGCCCTAACATCATCACAGTTTTATTTCCTAAGTTGTTTTTAAATTGTCAAATGACATGTACATTCACAAGAGAGAGTGAGAGAAAGGGGGGGGAGGTGGGACATAGCAGAGGGTGGGGGATGGGGAATCAGGGATGGCAAGACAAAGGGCAAGGTATGCAGGACGAAAGAATTGGAAAATTATTTGCTGAGAACATATATGTGGATGTACTTGATTGAGACAATGCACAGTGTATTTTGGATGGAAAATTCATTTGTGTGTTGGGATGGTGTAAAGTGAATTAATAAATAAATTAATTTAAAAAATAAATAAATAAAATTAATAATAATAATAATAATGATAATTAAAAGAGAGAGTGAGAGAGAGGGAGAAGGAGAAAGCACACCCTAGTGGGGCAGGGTCACATCTCGCCATCCTCTTGGGATTGAGGGCGTCACTCCCTGCCATGTTTTCTAAGCCACCACAGCCAGGATTTGAATCACAGTTGGCCATGTGGTAGCTGGTATACCCTAACCACGAGGCTATAGGACTGACCCTGTCACAATGTTCTTTTTATTATTTTTCAAAATATTTATTTACTATTAATTATTTTTTAGTCTGATGAAAGAGAGAGAAAAAAAAAGTAAGAGAGCAAGCTACCAGGTCCAAGACTCAAACTGTGGTCAGCCATGTAGAAGTCTAGCACCTTAACCACCACACTCCCTGCCAGCCCCACAATCTTTCTTTTTAACAGTTATTTACTTATTTGGGACCAGCAGATGGTGTAATGGTTACATCGCTGGACTTCCATGTAGTCAACCATGGTTGAGACCTGGACCTGGTGACTTAAAACTCACACCAGGTGTGTGTGCGTACGTGCCCAAAATCCCAAGAGGAGAATGGAGAAGGGATTGCAGTGTGGCCATCCCCCCGGGGGTGATTTCTCACTTTCTGTCTTTCTGTCTCTCTAGTAGGCACACATACCCTGTAGCAAAATTGTCTCTTTTAAAAAAATCATTCACTTATTTATCTGCTTATTTGTTGTGATCTATGGCTCACCAGGTTCAGGACTTGAACCGCAGTTGGCCATGTGGTAGTCCAGTGCCTCAACCACCACACCAACTTGCCAACCTTCTGTCACAATTTTTTTATTTTTAGATTTTTGCCATAGGGTGTGTGCACTCACCTGAGAGGAGAGAGATAGAGAGAAACAGAGAGAAGGAAAGAGATCACACCCCCCATTGGGGGGATGGCAACACTACAATCCCTTCTCCTCTATTCTCCTCAGAATCTTGGGTATACATGCACCTGCCATGATTTTCAAGCCACCAGGTCTGGGACTCAAACCACTACTGGCCATGTGGGAATCCAGCTGTCTCAACCACCATGCCACCTATTGGCGCTGTCACAACTTCTTTTTTAAAAGTTTTTGCTATAGGAGCGCATGAGCTCATCAGAAAGACAGAGAGAGATAGAGAGACAGAAAGCAAGAAATCACTCCCCAGGAGGGATGGTCACGCCGCAGTCCCTTCTCCTCCATTCTCTTGAGATCTTGGGCACGCATGCACATGTGCCCGGTGTGAGTTTAAGCCACCGGGTCCGGGACTCGCACAGCAGTGGGCTACATGGGAATCCAGCGACATAGCTATTACGCAAACTGCTGGTCCCTCCTGTCACAATTTTTTAAGCCTTACATTAAATCTCTCTCTGCAGAAATCCCTATAAAGGCTTCTGTTTCCTACATCAAACTTTTTAATATGTTTGTTTCCTCTAAGGCCAAAAGAGCCTAAAATCATGAGGACGACTAGTTGGACTGACCCCGGCTTAGTATTTTGAAGGCCACGTTTAATTGGAAGAAAAGGGGAAAAAGTGATTTGGGTAACTTTTCACAAACTATAGTACAAATACTGCTGGTGATTGAAGAGGCACAAGACGTGGCATTAAATAACATTCAAACATGCAATGAAACAGTTATTCCCTTTTCAATTCTCTTTTAATCATTGAGGGAGAATTTCTTAGCTTGGGATTAGATTTCTTTAACATCCCTCTAATACTTACTAATCCCCTTTATTTGCAAAGAGAATAGGTTCAGAGACTTTATCAGGCAACAATACCTTGCTAGAATGTAAAGGCACTGTTTCATTTTCAATATATTTATTTCCAGAATTGTCTTCCCCATAATGGCATGGGATAGGATTTTTCATTTCTGTTAGTAAGAGGAAGGATCCTTACCATTTCTGTGGTTTATTTTGAAATCTTTTACATGTAAAAAAGGTAGAAAGAATAGCACAAGTGACATCTGAGTCCCCACCACAGGGGTTCAAACATTGTTTACATGTTTCAGGTTCTCTTCATTTTTTATTTTGTGAACATGAGTCCCCACCATAGAGATTCAAACATTGTTTACATGTTTCAGGTTTTCTTCATATATATATATTTTTTTTGTTCAATAACTTGAAAGTAAATTACAAGGACCAGCAGATGGCCTGGTGGTTACGGTATTGGACTCCCACATGCAGTTTGAGTCCCACACCTGGCGGCTTGCTTTCTCACATTCCCTCTTTTTTTCTATCTCTTTCTAGTGAGTGCATGTACCCTGCTGCAAATTAAAATAATAATAAATAAAATTAATAATTTTTTAAAAATAAATTACAGACATTGCGACACTTTGTCCCTAAAATATTTCAACATGCAATTGCAGAAAACAAAAAGAAAGTTAATAGAAAATGCATATTATGGGACCAACCCGTGGCCTGGTGGTTAAGGCAGCGGGATCGTTCTACTCAACCAGCCATGTGGTGTGAGCCCAGAACCCAGCAACCTGGGAAACATGGCAGACAAGCGTGCCTGCATGCCCAGGATCCCGAAAGGAGGGAGAGATGGGGGAGAAGGGATTGCAGCATGACCATGTCCCATGGGTGTTAGGGGGCGCCTTCTCGCTTACCCTTGTTCTCTCTGTCTCTTAGGTGAGTGCACGCATGCCCTGGCATTTAAAGAGAGAGAGAGAGAGAAAATACATATTATGAAAAAAGTATGGATGGATTTTAAATCTTTCAAATATTTCTTTTTCTAATTTTTAAAAAATTATTTTATTTTATTCATCATCATGCTTATTATTTTAATTTAACCAGAAAGAAACAGAGACAAAGGGAAAGTGAGATAGCAAGCCACCAGGTCTGGGTCTTGAACCACAGTCAGCCATGTGGGAGTCCAGTGCACTTATCCACCATGCCATCTGCTGGCCCTCCGATGTTTCTCTAATAGTGTTTTTCCACAATCTTTTATAGTCTTCGAAAAACCATACCCATTATGACACATAAAATTCTGAAAACGATACCCATTATCACACATAAAATTAATAATTTCCTTATGTTGTCTATCCATGTTCAACTAAGAGGTTTTTTGGTTTTTGGTTTTTTAACATTTATTATAGGGCATGTGCACTTACTAGAGAGAGACAGAGACAGAGAGACAGAGAGAGAGAGAGATGACCACACTGCAATTCCTTCTCCCTTCTCCTCTCAGAATTTCAAACCCACATGTGCTCACCAGGCGTGTTTTTCAAGCCATTGTGTCTGGGACTCAAACCACGCAGTCAGCATGTGGGATCCAGTGATAACCACCACGCCACCTGGCTGACCCAGGAGGGTGTTGTTCTTTTTTTTTTTTTTTTTTTTTTT
>NW_006203496.1:158012-208709 GCF_000334495.1 Tupaia belangeri chinensis
TCTGTGGTGGGGAAAAGTTCATTCTCCCTGGCGGGCCCCTGTCCTGGATGGAGAATTCAAAGAACCCAGCAGGACTCCCTCCCACCCCTTCTAAGGTCTGCGTGCCTGCCACATCCCAGCCACTTCCTAGGGGTTCCTCACAGGACGCGCTTGGTGTCATGGCACCCCGCCCTGCTGGCCACAGCCACCTAGACACAGAGGGCATCTGACAGAAAGCCACCATTCCAAGGCCCGTCCACAGCCAGGGCAGTTCCCTGCACAGCGTGGGGACTCTAGTGGCTGTGACGGTCTAGCCCCGTCTTATTCTGCACCTTAGAGAACTCAAAGCAAGAAATGAAAGAACCAGCGGGGCCAGGCCAGTAGCCGGCTCTCATGGCCAACCTCAACTTGAGTCCTGGACTTCAGGCTTGAAAAACACCGGGCACATGTATGTGTGCCCTAAATCCCGAGAGGATGGAGAGGTGAAGGAGAACAGATTGCTGTGTGGCCATGTCCCTCCAGGGGCTGCCTCTCCCTGTGTCTCTCTGTCTCTTTCAGATGAGTGCATGTGCCCTCTGGGAAAGAGAGAGAGAGAGAAAGAGAGAGAGAGAAGAAAGAGAGAGAGAGAAGAGAGAGAGAAGAAAGAGAGAGAGAAGGGAGAAAGACAGAGAGAGAGGGAAGGAGGAAAAGGGATAAAGGAAAAGCATCAGCTGGCACAGAGAAGACAGGCAATAGCACTGCGAGGTAGGAGAAGCCACAAGTAAGTGCTGTATTCCACTTCCGCCCCTCCTTGTCGCTAGTCCTCGCAGTCCCCAGATCGGGCTCAGGACACGGAACTTAACACCTGGTCATAATTCTCTGGTCCAAGGCCCTCCATGATACGCAGACTCTACAGGTCTAAGAGCTCTTCGAACGCAATGACTCTCCCTCTGAGTCTCTTTCTTCCTCCAGGATAGTCTCAACACCCCCTAAATCTCTGAATCCCAGGGTCACAAGATAATCTCTGTGATCGTGAGAAGGCATGAAAGAGCACAAAGGAAGAGAGGAACGGAGAGGGGGAAGCACCCCCCTCATTGGGTGTGGTCATACCACAATCCCGTCCCCATCCTTCCTACATCCTGTCAGAATCTGGGGCGCGTACACACATCCACCCAGTGTGTCTTTCAAGCCGCCAGGGTCAGAATTCAAACCAGGGTCAGTCATGTGGGATCTGGCCCTCTCAGTCACAGGTGACAGGGCCAGCTCAAGGCACAGAATTTTAAAGCTAGAGGAGACTTTCTAGATGTCACCACGCTCAAAATTCTCAACGTTGCGCTGTTACGACCTTTCAGAAATGGCCTTCTGGAAATAACATGAAAAGCTGTACAAGTGTACACTTTTGCACCCAGTAATTCCAATTCTACTCATTTATCCTATGGAAAAGAATCAGAGAAGCCCACACAAATGCCACAATAGAACATTCACGGCAGCATGCTTCAGAATAGCAAAAGTTTGGAACCTACTTCCACACGTAAGAAGAAAAGGTTGGTTAAATAGTTGTCAGTACAAACAGTCATTAGGTGGGACACTAACTAGTGCTTAAAAATTGGAATGGGGACCAGCAGGTGACATGGTGGTCAAGGTGCTGGACTCTGACATGGCCTTCCCCTCCACCCCGGCCAAATTAAAATAAAGAAATAAGTAAAGTTAAACAAAATAATTCTTTAAAAAATTTATTTTGTTTAACTTTATTTATTTTAAATTTGAGCAGAAAGGGACAGAGTGAGAGAGAGAGGGAAAGTGGGAAAGCAAGCCTCCAGATCCAAGACTCAAACTGCAGTTGGCCATGTGGGAATCCAGCACCCTAAACTACCACGCCACCTTGCCAGCCCACCAGAAAGTTACTTTTTTTAAAGTAATTTTTAAAAAGAATTACTTATTTTACTTATGATTATGTTTTTCATTTGATCAAAGAGAGACAAAAAGGGAAAGTGAAAAAGCAAGTCACCAGATGTGGGATTCGATCTTTGGTCAGCCATGAAGGAGTCTAGCAGCTTAACCACCACGCCACCTACTGGCACCAATTGTGATAATTTTTTATGGCAGGCCCCTATAGAAAATTAATACTCACCTAGTAGATTTTTTTCTCAATATTTGTAGGGGAAGAAAAGAATTGTTTGCATGACTATGTCTTTAGTTCTTCTAGCTTAGATTTAGAAAGAATATCTCATTAAAATATTTTAATTGTGTATGTACCAGAGAGAAACAGAAAAACAAAAAGCAGCCCTGGCGGAGCATGGCATGCCACAGTCCCTTCTTCTCAACCTCTCTATCTTGTTGGGGTTCTGGACACAGACATGTATGTACCCAGTGTTTTTCCAAGCCACTAGGGTTAGGATTTGAACTGCAGTCAGCACGTGGGATCTGGTGCCCTTAACCACTAAGCTATGGGGCCAGTCCTAAAATATTTTTCTTTCTTTTTTTTTTTTTTGGAGAATTTTGTTTTTGTTTTTGTTTGCTATAGGGGGTGTGCGCTCACCAGAAAGACAGAAAGAGACAGAAAGCAAGAGATCATCCCCCTGGGAGGATGGTCACACCACAATCCCTTCTCCTTCATTCTCCTCTCAGATCTTGGGCACACACGCACATGCACCCGGCGTGAGTTTAAGCCACCAGGTCCAAGACTCAAACCTCAGTCGACTACATGGGAGTCCAGTGACATAGCCATTACGCTAACTGCTGGTCCCGCCCTACAATATTTTTCTAAACCCGTTTTCTATCATCTGTCTTCTCCTACCAGGACAGTAAAGTGTTCCTTGGTGATCCATTAACATTGCTTTGAAATAAGAAAAAAAAGAAAGAAACTAGAAGTAATTGACTCTCCCAGTGTCTTCACGGACGCAGCGTTCTCCCTGCTCCTGCAGACACTAAGCTCCTTACTTTACCCAGAGCGTGAGTTCCGTATCCCCGGCTCTGCGCAGACTTCCCCAAACACCGACAATAAGAGCTTTACAGGGACAATGACAGGGTTGAGAGGTTGAAAATGTTGACCTACTTTTCTCCGCCATGTTCTTGAAAATCCACGGCATTTTCTTCCTGCAAACCAGCCCAAGTCTTTAATCCGCACACACTGCTCCCATCCAGGGAGAGCACAATTTGGCCTCACGTGTCTGCTTTCTGGTTTTGCTTTTGAATCAAATACTTCAGTATTTTGATAACTACAAATGAAGAGGAGAGAAAGTGTGTTTTTCTTCAGGCTTTAAAAAAAAAAAGCCAGCGTTGAACACTTGAGGGATTATCACGTAAGACATGGTGTAAAGAAACACGAGGAAGCTCCGTGTGGATCAGAGAAGAGGGACAGCCGAAACCTCAGATGGCTGGTAGGATAGTGTCTGCCCAGAGAAGCAGAAAGCGTCTGTCCCCAGGGTCACTTGCCCTCCCTGTGGTTCCAGATACAGGACGGCCCCCTGCCTTGGATTCCGGCGTGGGGAACGATTGTGCAGAATGACGAAATGCAGGCTTGCGCTGGAGAGGAGGAGGAAGGCAGGACCTGCCTCTTCACGCTCCGCATTTGTCTTGCCATGGGCTCCTCTCTGGCCCACAGAGGCTCGTGGAGCATGGCATGCCACAGTCAGGCTAGACCTGCTCTGACCCTGCATCCTTCTTCCAGGCATTGCCACTTGCCAAGCAAACCTCTCCAGGGCCCTGTCCGTCCAGGTCTGCACTACGGCTGCAAAGACCTGGACGAGGATCTGAAGGACAGGCTTCTGGAAGTGGGTCTTGCTAGGCTTGTGCTGAGCTAACTGCAGGTGCCCTTCGTCCTCACCTCCGGGTAGAGCGAAGCCTTGGCCTTCTCACCTCTGCCAGCAAGAAGAAGAGCTAAGGAAAAAGGGAAGCCCTTGACCCTGAGACCAACCAGAGATCAAGGAATGCCTTCAGCCTGGACAGGGAACATGGGAGTAGCCAGGCTGTTCCGAGGGTGGGAACCAAACCAAGAACCTCTGGATCCAGATGATAATGGCAGTGAAGGTAGCGATGATTCCTCTAAGGCAGAGGTTGCATTTTACTGTGGCCTTTGATGCCTGCAAAGACAAGACTAACTCGAGAATTTTAGCCCCAGGGGCCAGCGGTAAAAAAAGGTTCTTGAATAGAAAGGCTTTTTTTTTTTTTTTTTTTGAGAGCTTTTTGCTATAGGGCGCATGCACTTGTCAGAAAGACAGAGAAAGACAGACAGAGAGACAGAAAGCGAGAAATCACCCCCCAGGGGGGATGGCCACGGCGCAACCCCTTCTCCTCCATTCTCCTCTCATGATCTTGGGCACAAACGCACATGTCCCCCACATGAGTTTAAGCCACCAGGTCCGGGACTCGAACCGCAGTCAGCTACATGGGAGTCCAGCGTCATAGCCATTACACTAACTATTGGTCCCGACATCACATAACATTTAATAGCTTGAACACATTAGAAAGATATTCTTACTGTTTCACCTATATTCTCCATATTTTGTCTCTGTGGTTTTTGTTTTTGTTTTTGATTTTTAGTTTGAGATAGGGCTTGATGGAAAGAGACAGAAAGAGGGAGAAAGAGAGAAAATGAGAAAGCATCCCCCAGGGGAGATGACCACACTACAATCCTTTTTCCTCCACTTTCATCTCAGGCTTTTGGGCACGCGCGCATACACATACACATACACACACACACACACACACACACACACCCACACTTGGTGTGTTTTCCAAACTGCTGGGTCTGGAACTCAAACCATGTAGCAGTCCATGTGGGATCTAGCTGCCTTAACCACTATGCCACCTGGCGGACCCTATTTTATACATTTTTTTAATCTGAAACAAATTACATATGTTAATTCATTTTATATAAAATAACCAACTTTATCCCCCTAGCAAATATCTCTCCATTAGCAGAAGCAAAATAAAACCAAACCTTACCACTTCAATCGTGCTTACCCCCCTCCCATAGATAAGTGATACAGTTTCTGTTAGACTTCCTGAAATATTGAAGAGTCTGAAGACTCCCAGTACTATATTCAGGGAGCTGGAGCCTTCTGGGTATCGTAGACTGAAAGCACTTTACCTGAAGACTGATAAACTCTAAAATTCAATTACTGTGATAACTTTAGGAAGGCCTCCAAATTCAAACAAATCCATGGCCTAAGGGAAGGGGGCTTTGCATGTAAGAGGAAGTGAGAAGAAAAGCGGGCTACTTTAAGTCTTGACAGCTTGGAGGTTGAATGCCACTTTCTTTTTTTAGTTTTGAATTGCCAGAGGTGTTTACAGTCATCAGAGAGAGGATGGGGGAGGAAGAAAGGACCATGTAAAGGGGTATGGTCGTGCCACGATCACTTCTCTTCCATTTCTCCACCCTGTTGAGATGCAGGGCATGCATTCACACACACTCTATGTGTTTTAAAAGCCACCGGGGCTGGGATTCAAACCATGGTTGACCATGGGGAATATGGCTCTCTTAACTGCAAGGCAACAGAGCCAGGCCTACCACTTTCAGAATTATTGTCATTGTAACATTTGCAAACAGTAAACTATACACTTGCCACCATCTAATAATTGACCAATAAGAGTACTGGGTGTCTCCTCTGTGCACACAAAGGGTTTCTCATCTGTTGGCTCAGTGATCCCACTCAGTACCCGAAAAGCCTTGTATGATGGCATCATAGCCCCTTTGGGCTGCTGGTGACTTAAACAAGCGCCATTTCTTTCTTACAGTTCTGGAGGCTGGAAGTCCAAGATTGACGCACTGGCAGATTCCGTGTCTGGTAAGGGCTCTCTTTCTGGTTCAGAGACGGTCATCTTTTTGCTATTACTTCACATGATACAAGTAGAGACAGAGCTCTCTGGGTCCTCTTTTATAAGGGAACTATTTTAGTTTGTTAACAAAATACCTTGGACTGGGTAATTCACAGACATAATTCTGGAGGCTGACAAATTCGAGATCGATGCACTAGCAGATCTGGTGCCTGACGAGGTCTCTGTTCCTTAGATGGCACCTTCATGCTGTGTCGTCACTTGATGGAAGGGGAGAGTGAGCTCCCTGGGGCCCCTTTCATCAGGGCACTAAACACAAGCTGAAGCCTCTGTCCTTTACTAATATTGCGTTGGAGATTAGGGTGCAACATATGAATGTCAGAAAAACACATTCAGACATAACAGTGCACTAAGTCTATTCATGACCTATGGAAGTTTCTATCTCCTAACACCATCACCTTGGGGTTTGGATTTCAACATGAGATTCAGGAGGACACATACCTTCAGCCTATCGCAGGTAGGTACTAATATCACACTTATTTTTCAGATGAGGCACAGAAGGTAGAGCTGAGAAGGGTGGACTGTCCACCTGTGACCATAAGCTCCCCACCTTTATGCTACTACACTGCTTCTCAACATCCCCACTGGTCATTAAATGCCGCTATTTAGAATCGTCCTTGGCATCTGCAGACATTCCCTACGGTTCCATATGAATGACCACATACTTGGAACTTATTCTCAGGGAGCTCGTTAGTCCAAAATCAAGATGATTGGAGAGTTGGTTCCGTCAGGAGACGTAGATGGAGAATCCACTTCATGCCTTTTTCTTAGCTTCTGGTGGCTATCAGAAATTCTCAGTGTCCTTTGGCTTATCCAATCCTTCCATGGCCTTCTCCCTTCTGTCTCTCTGTGTCTTTTTTTGGTCTCTTACAAGGATGCCCTTCATTGGATTTATGGCCTATCCAATCTAGGATTATCTCATTCTAGGATCTTCTATCGCAACTACAATGACTCTTTTTCCAAATACAGTCACATTCAGGGGTATCAAGGGCTAGAATTTGTATATAACTTTTTAGAGGACTTAATTTAACCCACTACATAATCCAATAACCTCTACCTCAACCCTGACAAACTTCTTATTTTCACACATTTCCATGTTCTTTACTGAAAAGTAGTGGTAACTTCTATGTTCCAAAATTTAATCTGTATAAGAGGTATTATTCCAATTAAAAACAAAACAAAATAAAACAAAATAGCGTCAGGCAGTGTCACAGCAATACAGGTCCCACATGAGAAAGGTCCTGCGTTCATGTCCAGGGACGTCCCTGTACCCACCAAGTGTGTGTCTGTGATGGGCCAGCTGAGACTGAGGGTAGATCATGGCATGAAGACACTCTTGGGGATGCCTCTCTCTGCCTCTCTGTCTCTCTCTGTCTCTCTCTCTCTGTGTGTGTGTGTGTGTGTGTGTGTGTGTGTGTGCCTCTCATAGAAGAAAAGGTAAAGGGAGGGAGGGAGGAAAAGAAAGAACTAGGAGCTGAGAGAATATTAAGAGATGACAGACATATAAGTATTTACCCACCAACCGATTACTTTGAACTCGTGTGGCCCAAGTCCTGTGCCAGGTGCCAGTCGAAAAAAAAGACCTAGAGCCTGCCCTGGCAGAGGTCACAGTTCACTAACAGAACTGGTGTCAGGTTCCTAGGAAAGTTTGTGTGGGGTCACAGAGAAAAGAGCAGTTAACACTCCCTAGAGAGGTCAGGGAGAGGCCTCCACGAAGCAGGGGACATATGAGCTGGGCCCTGAAAGATGAGTGGGATGTGTCAGGAAGGAGCCCCGGAAGGGCATTCCAGGCCAAGGACAAAGCAGAACAGAGCTCCGAGTGCTGGCAGACGAAGAGCTCAGTAGCTTGGCAGATGATGAGCGGCTCCTTTTGATTTAGACCCATCTTTACCCATCAGCCTCTGCTCGACATTTTTCAGTGACTTTTCATCATTTCAAACATACTCAGTTTCATCCCTCTCGCTCTCCGTCACCAGCTGAGAGGATACTTCCTGGCCCAAGGCCGGTCCACCCCGCTGTGCCCCATCTGCCCTTCTCTAGAATGAGCTTTCTTACTGAAACTACCATGTGGAGGGATTCCCCCAGCCCCCTTAGTCTAGAAAATTCCACCCATTCTTGGGAACTTGCTCATTTGCCAAACTTCCATAAACCAGTTTTCCTCATGAACATCCACAGGTAATTCTTCAAGCTCAAAAATGGGGCCTTTGCATGTCGAGAGGCACCCAGAGGATGACATGGCATGTCCTCCTCAGCAATCCAATGTTGGCAATTGTCAACTCCAGCAAGCCTGCAAAAATACATTACGTCTTGAGTTGAGTGCTGAAGACAAAATGAGGTGGTGATGTCATAAAGGGATAAGGGTCTATGGGTCCTTATCCACAACCCTGAAATTCAAGAAGCTCCCCAAATCATGAGCTATTATATAACTCACGCGTGGCAAGGCCTGACCTGACCCGACCTGCTCTTATGAGAGCCTATTTACAGTCTTTATCTAATCCAGCATGTACATCTCTCCTTTGGCTTCGGAAGTCGTATGCTGCTTGACTGCACAACGCAACAAGAGACTCCACCAGAGTGGTAGGGATTAGTCTGAGTCTTGAAACCCATCTGGCCCCAATGATTTGACACATGGCAGTGGGCCTCTGGTTGCAATGACCCTGCTGCAGGTGTTTTTAATGCTCATGTGCCCCCCGGGCTGTGTTTATTCTTAGCTTGAGCTCATTTGAGGGATTGGCCTGGCCACTAAAAAATCTTTGTTTGGGACAGGTAAAATAACCAGCCGTGAACAACCAAAAGACAAGTCAGCAGAGACAGAGGCAAACCCTTGGCCTGATTCCTCCCCTCCCTTGGTCTCACTCTTATCACCACAGCACATCAGAGGTCATGTATCAGCAGGACATGGCATGGCAGAACAGATTGGATTACACCAAAGGCACGATCTTGGTCTTAAAATTCCCACCTCCTGGCTCTGCCTCACACCCCCATGCCTGACATCTTGGGAGTTCCAATACTCTAACAGCTTCTTTTTTTTTGGGGGGGGGGGTTTCACTATAGGGCGTGTGTGCTCGCCAGACAGAGAGAGACATAGAGACAGAAAGCGAGAAATCACCCCCCCGGGGGGATGGTCACACCGCAATCCCTTCTCCTCCATTCTCCTCTTGGGATCTTGGGCACACACGCACACGTACCCGGCGTGAGTTTTAAGCCACCGGGTCCGGGATGTGAACCGCGGTCGACTACGTGGGAGTTCAGCGACATAGCCATTGTGCTAACTGCTGGTTCCCTCTAACAGCTTCTTTAGAACTAATGAAACTCTGAAAATCAGCCATTTGGGAAGGAGCTCCAATATGAACAGTCTCTATACCCACCATCAGTGCAACCCCTTACACACACACACACACACACACACACACACACACACAAAGGTGTGGGTTTTTTGTTTGTTTTGGGGGTTTTTTGGTTTTTTTTTTTAGGATATGAGCAGATTTATTGATAACTGTGATTAAGGAAGGGGCAGCACAGTATGAACCCTCATGAGTGCAAGGCTCTCCACTTGTCTAGGGGACCACAATTGGGGATGTATTTGATACCACAGCCATCGGGGATGAGGTGCTTCTCAGCCATCATATCTTCAAATTCATCAGCATTAAACTTGGTAAAGCCCCACTTCTTTGAGATGTGGACCTTCTGTCGACCAGGGAACTTGAACTTGGCCCTGCAGAGGGCTTCGATCACATGCTCCTTGTTCTGCAGCTTGGTGCGGATGGACATGATAATCTGGCCAATATGGACCCTGGCTACTGTGCCCTGGAGCTTCCCAAAGGCACCCCTCATACCTGTCTGGAGCCTGTTGGCTCCAGCACAGGACAACATCTTGTTGATGCGGAGGACGTGGGAAGGGTGGAGCCGCACTCGGATATGAAAGCCATCTTGCCACAACTTGTCACCATGTGCTTGTTTGCACAAATACGGGCAGCCTCCAAGGCCTCCGATGAGAGCTGCTCATGTTCATCTGACACCATGTGGCCACAGAGTGGGAATTCATCCACTGTGGCCTTCTTCCGCCCCAGGTCAAAGATGCAGATCTTGGCATCTGGGACACCTCGGCAGAAGCACGACTTTGGGTACGGCTTTTTTTTACAGTACCAGTAACACCGGGCGGGGCGGTGGCCCATGGCTGACACCAAGATCTTCAGTGGTGCACCGGAGGCAGAGAGAGCACAAAGGTGTGGTTTTTGAAGGCAGATCTGAATCTGTGCTCCAACTCTTCCACCTGTTAGCTGTGTAAGTTGGGAAGATCGCCCTTAGTCTCCCTTTCGTAATTGACATGGTCTCACTGATAGCCTCTGACTCTTCTCAGTGTCAAATAATAGAACGGCTATGATAGCCCCATTTAAGCAGTAGGGTGGTATACAAATGTCACAATTGTTTTTGTTTTCTTTTTGCTTCGTGTGTGTGTGTGTGTATGTGTGTGTGTGTGTGTGGACTTCTGAGAGAGTGTTTTTCACAAAGCTCGAAAGACAGAAGAAAGCACCTCCCGCAGGGCCTAGTCACAATGCAATGCCTTCTCCTCCATCTCTCCCTTCTGCAATATTTTGGGCACACATGCACATGCACCCAACATGTTTTTCAAGCCACTGGGTCTGCATTTGAACTACCCAATTGGCTATATGGGATTCAACTGCCTTAACCACCAGGCCACAGAGCCATCCCCATAATTGGCTACATTATTATTTTTAAGATCAGAATATTATTTATACTAAATTACCTTTATTAATATAATACTTCTTAATTTTATCAAGGGATGTTAATGTTTTAAAAGATATTCTACGACTAAAATTGAATGATGAGTATTTTCTTACTCATCAGGAAAGCACAGCATCAATGACAGAATTTTCTTTAAATTACATTTTTATTCCAGAGGGCATACACTCTCAGCAGAGGGAAATGGAGGGGGGACACCCCAACACTGTTTGGTCATACTGTGATCCCTTCCCTTCTATTCTCTGTCCTGTTGGGTCCTTGAGCATGCACACACGTTTAACAGCATGTTCAGAACTTTCACAACACCAAATCCACCATCGATCAGGTTTTTCTTAAACACTGAAGCCAGGTTCCGCTTGTCTTAACGTAATCATGTGAGTCAGATGAGACATGATTAAAAATCACCAAGTAGGGACCAGCAGATGGAGTAACGGCTATGTCACTGGACTCCCATGTGGTCAATCACAGTTCAAGTCCTGGACCCGGTGGCTTTAACTTACACTGGCACCTGCGCATGCATGCTCAAGATCCCAAGAGGAAAATGGAGGAGAAGGGATTGCTGCATGGCCATTCCCCACGTGGGGGTGATTTCTTGCTTTCTGTCTCTCTGTCTCTCTCTGTCTTTCTGGTGAGCACATGCAGCCTATAGCAAAAACCTCTCCAAAAAAAAAAAAAAAGATCATCAGGTAGGGCCAGCCAGATGATGTGGTGGTTAAGGCAGCTGGATTCCACCTGGCTGAATGGTGGTTCGAGTGCCAGATCTGACAGCTTGAAAAACATGCTAGGCAGGTGTGTGTGCATGCCCAGAATCCTGAGAGAAGAATAAAAGAGAGGTGATTGGGATGTGGCCATCCCAGGCAGTATTTTTTTCACTTTACCTCTCTCTCTGTCTCTCCAGCAAGCACACATGCTCTATATTTAAAAAAGAAAAAACCTAGTAAGATAAAAATCAACTATGTTAGATGTACAGACTGAGTCTTTCAGACCATTTCACAAGGAATACCAAGTGTGTGTCTAGCAAGACAGTGAGTACTGAGGACATACATGAACAGGGTTTCTGTGTTCTACAAGCTAACTGGTTGATGGGAGAGAGTTGATGCGTAGGTAGATGGGTCAACAAGCAGTTGCAATAAAATCGAAATTCTATCAGAGGGGTCAGATGGTGGTGTAGTGGAAAAACACAGTGCTCTGCAAGGTTGACCCATATGGGCAGGTCCTGGGTTGGCACCTGGAGACCTCCCAGATTTTGCTGGGCACACATGTATCCATGACTCAGGGTAGGCTGGGGGGTGAACCGTGGTGAAAAAACCCACTGGAGGTGCTATCTCTCTCTCTCTCACGGAAGAAATAACATGTGTAAAGGTCTTATGTGTCTATGCGGGGAGAGTTGTCCAATCCTTGAGGGAAGAGTAGATTCTTCTTTTTTTTTTCCAAATTATTTTATTTAACTTTATTTATTCAGAGGGACAGAGTGAGAGAGAGGGAGGGAAAGCAAGAAAGCAAGCCACCAGGTTCAGGACTTGAACCGTGGTCGGCCATATGGGAGTCCAGTGCCCTTAACCACCACGCCACCTGCCGGCCCCAAGGGAAGAGTAGATCCAAGAAATGCTCCATGATGCAAAGGACACCAAGGCTAATAATTCTTAGAAAACATGAGTAGGATAATATTCACCCAGTTCCCTATTTCATGAGCTCACTATGGTGAAGCTAGTTCTTGAATTCACCAAATGAGATATTCTTGAACAATAATCAAACTCTGGATTTGGCTTTAAAAGTCAAGGTTTCCTAAGTAGCAATCCCATTACCGGAGAGCCTAACAGTCTGAGTTACAGCCAGACTGCAGCAGAGAATGGACAGAAAAAGATTAATTAAGGCAGTTGGGTTTGAAAGGACAAATGAATCTGACATACCAACATGACAAATGTATGTGAGTCCAACGCTAATTAGCAATAAAAAAATACTTATCTTCTAAATACACAAAGCACATATTTTCAGTGACAACTCATTCTACTCTTAATCCCCACATAAACATGTAGGTCAAAGAATGCTTGGGTCAAATTGGTGCTTTCATTGCCTATATCCACATGAGCTTTACTAACCAGCCCACGAGTGAGGGGAATAGAGTTTGGGCCCATTCAGGGAAAACGCTCATTTGCCAACAGGCAGTTGAACCTAAGGATTGCCTCTCCATTCATAAATGTGCAAAGAAACTGAAGCCAAACTAGCCTTTATGTTCTGACCCATCTGCAGTATCGCTTTTGCAGTTTGTTTTTGTGTTAAAGACAGAATATCACTTTGTCATGATGCTCCTAGTAGCTGGGGCAACATGCGCACTCTACCACGCATTACAGTCATGACCCTCCTGCCTCAGCTGCCTGAGTTGCTGGTATTATGGGCGTGTGGCGCTGGGCCCAACTGCTAGTTGGACAGGGAATCGAACCCTGTTCTTGGCCAGTGGAACACAGAGTTTTCATAATGAGTGCCATTGAAACTGGGCCACCGCCCTTTCGGTTGTAAGGTGGAATGGCTTGTTTAATCCTTCTTTGAGAGAATGCTGTAGATTGAATACCTGTCCCCTTCTAAATTCATGCTAAAGTTTAATCCCTATTGTGACAACTTTAAGAAGTAGGCACTTAAGAAACGACTGGATCATGAGGGCGTGAGGGCGCCGTTCTCACGTCTAGATTAAGGCCCTTATCAGAGGTGTGGGTTAGTTACAAAAGTGGGGAGTCTGGCCCAGTTCTCCCGCTCTGTCGTACATGACTGCCTCCACCTTCCTTCCTTCCACCGTGGGATTACCCTCGCCAAATGCTGGCCCTATGCTTGTGGACTTCCCAGCCTCCACAGCCATAAATTAAATATACAGCTATTCTTTGTAAACAGCCCAATCTGTGGTTTCGTTACAGCAATGGAATGAAAATACACTGGGCCAGCTGGTGGCATAGTGGTTAAGGCAGCTGGATCCCACAAGGCTGACTAAGCAGTTCAAGTTCCAGATCCAGCAGCTAATAAAACACACAGGCCGCACGTACGGGCATGCCCAAAATCCCAAGAGGAGAGTGGAGGAAAAGGGACTGCGGTGTGGCCATGCCCCTGAGGGTGCTTTCTCACTCCCTCTCTCCATCTGCCAGGCACAGGGCCTCTATAGCAGAAAATATACTGAAACAGAGATCCAAGACTCGTCTTCAATCTGTGTTGAACTAAACAAGCCCACTTCCATGAAAAGGGCAAGAGTCCCAACTCTGGATCTCTCCAGTCAGTTAATTAATTAATGATTAATTAATCATTCAGGGATTCTTCCGTGTCATGAACTCTGTGAGGCACTGCGTGTTGGGTCTTTCTCAGGAGAACTTCCCTTCCCACTTTGTTGTAAGTAACCCCAACACGCTCACCATCCTTGCCACTAATCCTGGGGTATTTTTCTTCACAGCATCATCATTTTCTAACTTTATAGTGTCAATAGATTTTTGAAAGCATTATTTATGTATTTAATTTTTATTTGTTATCATCATTTATTTTCCAATTTGACCAGCAGGAGAGAGAAAAAAAAAGAAAGAGAAAGTGAGAAAGCAAACCACCAATGTAGGACTTGAACTGCCGTTGGCCATGTTGGGAATGCAGTGCCCCAACTACCACACCACCCGATGGTCCCAATAGTGTAAATATATTGCTTATTTCTATCTTCACGTTTTGACAAAGACCGTAAGCGTATTATTTAATGCTGTCAACCCAATGCCTTGAGTAATGGCTGGCCCATCAATAAGTGCTCGGTAAATACTCAGTAAATGAGTGGTGGATAAATGAATGAAGTTAAATGAACAACTGAATAACAAAATAGAGATGAGCCCTCCGGGCTGAAGTCTCTCTCTGCAGACTGCTGTAAGCACATGAGAAACTACCTGAAGATAAACCTTGGCCAATCTCTTTACTGTTGAGGACCTCATAGCCACAGCAGTGGCCTTCTACAGGATTCTCCTCAGGGAAGCATTGCGGGGAGGTTTTAGACCATGGCTAGAGCTTCGTAGAAATATAAGAAAAATAAATTGAGTTCGAGACTTTCAGAGAGGTTGAGAAGAGACGGTTTTATTAATAAGAAGGAGGAAAGAGGCCTTGGTGGTTAGGGATGACTCAGCAAGCCTTGTTAGGACAGGATTTTCAAGTTCCCACCCACGGACACTTTGGCTAGGTCAGAAAACTTCCACTACATCTCAGCAGTCTGCACCTACAAGTTGATGACTACTCTTTTCTGTCCATTCCCCTCTTGCTACCATTTTCTAGACCACATGTACACTGTCTCTGGGAAGTCAATGAGGAATACTTGGTCCTTTATCAGACAAAGGACATTTGTGGGCTCCGTTCCCAGGATCAGCACTCTTTCTCATTTGCCTTCCTGTCGGCCTGATTATTGGCCACTGAAGATCAACCCCAGGAGTGAGATGCATGACCTAGGGTAAACTATGGGCTTATTTCTTCCCCTGGGTCACAGAGATTGGTTTAGGCCAAGGAGCTTCAAGGAGACATTAGAGGGGCACTTCTTAGAAAGAAATTTCTTAATTCTTCAATGACTCTTTCCACCAACAGATAAGAATAGAGAGGCAGGCAGTGCAAGAGTTACAAGCAGCCATCATGTGACCCCGAAATGAGCTAGCCTTGAGATGAAGCAGAAGACAGGGAGGAGAGAATGAATAAACAGGATTTGGGTGACATTCCTGAACTACAGGAAGCCAGCCCTGGCTCTGTATTTTTCAGTAGATGCAAGCCAACAGATTCCATGTATTGTTTAAGCCCTTTTGAGCTGTTGAAACTGAAATCTGCCCGATACATTGATTCTGATTCTTTTCCCAATTTAAGGTGACTTGGGGGAATTTGTCCCAGTGAATGAATTCAGGGGAAGTTAAATATTGTTTGCTTTCCCCAGCCTTTATTGGTGGATAAACTATTTTAATTTTATTACTTGTTTGGAATAAAATCTTGTATACTTGCATATTTTGGAATCAGAATGGGATCTGGAGCTTTGAAACATAAATATTGTACTCATAAACTGACAATCAGATATCTTAAGCCAAACTATTTTTCAACATGAACTGGTGCTTATAAAATATCCTTTGAAAAATAGCTATACAGAGAAGTTGAATGTGTCTAGGGATTAAAACAGCATTTATTTACATTCTTCGCTTAAGACTGACTGAAATGTTTTAATTGCTCTAGACATGTGGAATGTTTGAGAGAGAAAGGACGTCAGACAACATGGAACACCGGGAAAGAACACAGCTAAGGCACCCAAGGTCCATCCTGGCATCGTGTTAGTAGTTACTACTGGTGGCTTCCCCATCATTCATGTCCCTCCTCCCTCTTTCCTGGTGAAGGACTGATTTCATTCTCCTCCATACACAGAGCTTCGGGAGAAGCTACCTACTTTTTAGCACCGGGAGTAGGTCTTGATTTTTCTAAACCAATTCAAGTACAGTCCTTGACTTACGATGGTGCTACATGATTTTTCAACCTCACCATGGTGCAAAAGTAGTAAGCATTAGGAGAAATAGTACTTTGGATTTTGTTTCTTTTTCTTTTTTTTTTTTAGATTTTTGCTATAGGGCACATGCGCTCACGAGAGACAGGAAGAGACCAAGAAAGAGGGAAAATGAAAGAAATCATCCCACCAGTGGGATGGCCACCGCACAATCCCTTCTCCATTCTCCTCTCGGGATAGGGCATATTTCTCAAGCCACCAGGTCCAGGACTCAAACCATAGAGTTTGCCATGTGGGATCTAGCACCTTAACTGCCAGGCCTCCAGCTGGGCCTGTACTTTGGATTTTAAATCTCTTCCCAGGTAAGCTAGGTGCAGCACAATACACGCTTGAGGTGCCAGGTGGCAGCAGCAGCAGCAGCCCACAGCTACCAGCTAGCTTAGCAATCGCAAGGTCAGACAACTGACACTCCTTATGTAGACTAGGCCAGCAAAACACAGGGGGATTTTCCCAGAGTTCCTAGGATGGTTCCTCTAGGAGAATTTTTATAAGTGATTCCCTCTCTTGGGCTTAACATGAAGAAGAAACAAAAGACCCTGAATACTGCTGACAGTCAACCTCAACCACAGAGACCCAGCCTAAAGTGAAGTCCACATTACCAATGGCAGAGCAGAGAGATGGAATTAACCAAGTCTTTTTCTTTTTTGTTTAGAGCAAGTGTGTGTGCTCACAAGAGACAGAGACAGAAGGAGAAGAGAAACTACCCTTCATGGAGAATGGTCAAGCGGCTATCCCTTCTCCTCCATCTCTCCCTTTCACGATTTTGGGCATTCGTGCACACGTACCCACTGTGTATCTCAAGCCACCAGATCTGGAACCTGAACCATAGGTTAGCCATGTGAGATCCAGTTGCCTTAACCACCAGCCCAGTGAGCTAGCCCAAAGTAGTTCTCATAGACAAACTGTCAGCCAACTATAAAGCCCATTCTGCCCTTGGATTTTCTACAAGTTCCGTGAGCCAGTAAATGTTCTTATTGTTTAAGCCAGTTTGAGTTAGGATTTCCATTACTTGCAGCCAAAAACACTCCCACTCTTTACACTTTATCTCATATGTATGCCTGGGTCATATGCTCAATAAATGGTCTCAGTTATGTCATGTCACAGGTTATAGATTTGTCCATGTCAGCATAGACTTTCTATGGAAGTCCCATGAGATTGGCTGAGATGTATAAAACTAGAGAGATTGCTGTCCACTACATGGGAATCCAGCAACATAGCCATTATGCCAACTGCTTGGCCCTGGGAAAATGATTTTTAGTAAAAGAAATTCTTCATTCCTGAACCTCAGTGCCTCCACAAGGCCTTCCCTCAGTAGCCACCTATGACTCCTCAGAGGGCTAGCCCTACGTAGGGCTTCTCACCAGCCAAAACCCACGCAGGCTGCCTGTTCTAAGTGGAATATTTCCCCACATTCACTGTTGATTGTGTTTTGTTTTTACTATAGGGACTGGCTATGGGTTTGCACAAACATAAGTGGGCCTAAATTACTCTGTTACTATCGGGAGGCAGAAAACCCTGGTCGGGTTGAGTCAACGGGGCAGCTTACCCACCACAAGTAAAGAAGGCTTTATTTCCTGGGTTAATGGTCTGAGCCCCTCCCAGCCGGGGGAGGATGCCAGGGTGGCAGGAGAGCATTCCGCGAAGGCAAAGCCTCGGGGTGCTATTTTGAACAGACCTTCTAGAGGCTGGTTTTGGGCTTGAGGTCAGTGGAGGTTTCTGCTTATGCTGAAAGATGATCTAACCTAAGACAGTGCCAGGTGTGTGTGGCCGGCTCTGCTCTGCGTCTTCTCTGCCCAGAACCGGGAAGGCTCGCTGGTGCTTGAGCGGCTATAAAAAAGCCAGCTTTGAGGCTCTTAATTACGAGTTAAAATGACATGGTACAACTGGCCTTGGTAACAGGACCCATTTTCCTGGGTTTGTTCACACACGTGACAAACAGAAGCTGAGGCATATGCACCTAAAATCTACCTGTTTGAGGTCCTGTGATCTGGAATTACTGGGGGGATTGCGCTGGGGGGACCCTGGGGCTCTAAGATGTCCACCCTTGAGGCCACTGGGTGCCTGACAGGCACAGCAAAGACGCTTCCATGCCAGAGCCTGCCAGGTCATCTGAGGTGTTGGGATTTGTACTCCCCCATGCTGAACCTCCCCATTTCCCTGTGATAATGTATAAGACTGATCTATGATGAGGGTGGGGAAGGGGGTCCTCAATGATAAAAATGTCGCCTGACGATCCATCGGGAGAAACACCAACGATTTTCGATATTCAGGAACACGGGCCCTTTGCCGACAGGAAGACAGCTTTGCTTTTCTAATGTTCCCAAGCCTCTGAGTTTCCAGGCTCCTTTGTACCTTAGAACAGCTGAGTGTGAGAACTTGGCAGCAGAAGGCCCGGCCTCAATGGAAGCACATGGGCGCCCAGGGGTACGGACCTCCTCAAACAGAGGAACAGAGAGCACTGCAGCCTGCTGGCTCGCGGGCTCCCGCTGCGGACTGAGGTGCAAGAGCAAGGAAAATCCCCAGACCTGGGGTCTTCACTTCCTAGGGGGCCCGTGACAAAGCACCAAAATGGGGTGCATTAAAACAGCAGGAAACTGTGCCTTCCGTTCTGTGGGTCGAAGTGGAGAACCAAGGTGTGCAAAGGCTCTTCTCTGAGGGCCCGAGGGGAGACCGTTCTGTGCCTCTCTCAGTCTCTGCTGTTGCCAGTGACCTCTGCCATTGCCTGGCTTGCTGGGCATCGCTCCAGCCTCTGCATCTTTCATCACGAGCCTTCTCCTCTCCACTTCTTCTAAAGGAATCAGTCCCCTGGGGTTAGGGGACACCCTCCTCCAGGCTGACCTCACCGGACCCCATTCCTTCTGTAACAACCCTATTTTCCAAATAAGATCCCATCTGAGTTACCGGGGTTTAGGTCTTTGCCTTAGTCTACACTGGCTATGTAACAAAATACCAGATTGAATGGCTGAAATAATAAATTTTAGTATTTTAGTTTCTCACAGCTCTGGAGGCTGGAAGCCCCAGGAAAGGTACCAACAGCATCAGTCCCAGGTGAGGGCTCCCTTCGGGGTTTGTAGATTGCCACCTTCTTGCAGAGAGTGAGACAGAGCAAGCTCTCTGGCGTCTCCTTTCATAAGGACGCGAGTCCCACCATGAGGGCTCTGCCATCACAACCTCATCTAAACCTAATCCTCTCCCAAAGGTCCCATCTTCAAACACCATCCCTCTAGGGGTTAGGGCCTCAACACAGGAATTTGGGGGTGAGAGAAACACACAAACATCCGATCCATAACAGATCTCAATATATCTTTTAGGGAGAACTGCCCACCCACCCACCTGTGCAGCTGTAGGGCAGTGGGCAGGGACAGGGTAGGAAGAGGCACAGCTGCTGACACCGTATTAGATTTCCCCCAAATTAGTCCTGCAATGGCCTGGCCATTTGATATGAAATCTGCATGAAACATTGCCCCCAAAAAGCCTGTACGCAAGGGAATGGGATCAAGTCTTTCCCCTCCTGCCTGAAGAAACAGAGTAGCTGTTAGCAGAAAGGTTGTCTGGGCAATGCTGGCCAGCTCAGACAGTGGCCCTCCGCTGGAGACAACCCCGAGGGGAGCACAGCTGGGTGGAACTCAGACTGTCTGACTTCTCTGCCTCCCACATCACCACCCCTTTAACAGGGATTAGCCTTTGCATGGCTCGCATTGTTCAGGCAAGCCTGACTGTTGAGGGAATATGCACCCCCCCCACACACACACACACACACCTTTCCAACTCCTAATGCAGTCCCGGTCCTCTGCCCTGACCCCCAGAACGCGTGACAGGACTGAAGGCCTTCCCAAAGATGGGGCTCTGGGCTGTCTCAGCTCCGAAGCCCTCCCCTGCCCCGAGTGTTGAAGTAGCTGTTTATAAACTCTGTGCCCTCCACTATTAATAATACAAGAGTGCCCATCTCCAAGCAGCTCCAAGTGCTTCCTAGACATTATCTAATTAGCCCTCACCACATCCCGGTGAGGCTTAGCCAGAGCTCTGCTCCAGGAAAACCATCAGGGAAAATTGCCACGGAGCCAAAGCTGCTGAGGGTCAGAGGCATCCCTAGGCTCTCCGGAGGGCCACGGGTGCAGCGCTCACCCAGGAGGGGAGTGACACCCCTGCACGGAAAAAGACCCCTGTGCAGGTCTCCTCTCACTGCGCCCTGCATGCACAAATGGGCCTAACAGACGACTGCCAAGCCGAGGGCTGTTCCTTTGCAATTTGCACAGCTGAGTCACCTCCCCCTAGGTACAGCGCCACATGCTGGGGGCGCTCCCAGTGAGCACCCTGGTGGCGTGCTCACTCAGAGCTGCTCCAGCTCTCGGGGACCACCCACCCCTTCTATCACCCATTCAGGCTGCCTTGACGGGACCACAAGTGAGGAGGGGGTTACTGGAGAGGGACAGGCACTATGTGCCCTTGGAGTGCCCGTCTGTCCCGGACTCTCCCCTTTTTACCTCCCCACTAACAGCCTCGGCATCTGCAGTAGCTGGAACAGTAAGAGTGCTTGCTGCGCATGGAGCTCAGCCCCCAGATTTCCTCCCAGAGAGCCAGCCAGGACACACACACGCGTGGACACACACACACACACCCCGTGCACCCTACACAACCCCTCAGCATCTGGCCTAGAGCCTTGCTCCCATCTTGAACGTACTCAGGGCATATTCAGGGACACATAATGGGAAAATCGATTCCCGGATCCTTTCAAAAACCCTCTGTGGAAGGTGGGGATTGACTTTTCTTGTAATTGCCAGAGGTCACATGTGCTCACCAGAAAGAAAGACAGAGAGAAAGGGGGAGAAAATACCCTCCAATGGGGCGTGGTCATACCACAATCCCGTCTCCTTCCTTTCTTTTTTTTTTTTTTAATTAATTTATTTATTTTTAATTCACCAGAGAGAGAGACAGAGAAAGTGAGAAAGTGAGAAAGCAAGCTGCCAGGTCCAGGTCTTGAACCATGGTTTGCCATGTGGGAGTGTCCAGTGCTTTACCCAGCACACCACCTGCTGGCCCCACCTTCTCCTTCATGTCTACATCATGTCGGGATTTGGACAACACATGCACACGTACCTGGCGTGTTCCTCACGCCACCAGAGCCAGGATTCGAATCACAGTCTGCCGTGTGGGCTCCCCCTCCCTTCATCACTAGGCCTTGGAGTGACCCAAGGTGGAATTCTTATCCACATTTTATAAATGAGCTAAAGGAGCCTGGACTGCGGGGTGACTTGCCCAGGTGGCCGTATCAGCCAGGGTCCTCTAAAGAAACAGAACCAGTAGGGTATGAGGAGAGAAAGGACTGAGAAGTTGGGCCGGCTCTGTGGCCTGGTGGTCAAGGCAGCCAGATCCCACATGGGCAAGCTCATGGTTCAAGTCCCAGACCTGGTAGCCTGAGGATGACACTGGGAGCGTGTGCACATGTGCCCCAAGTCCTGATGGGGTGCAGAAAGGGAGGCCAGGGATGGCGGCATGACCATGTCCCACGGGGTGGCAGGGGGAAGGGTGCTTCCCCTTTCCTCTCTGTCTCTCCGGCAAGCACATGTGCCTTCTGGCAAATTAAAAAAAAAAAAAAAATCTACAAATCCTACACATACTGAACCCTGTTGAAGCCCGTGGTCAGCTCTGGGCCTTTCCCCTAATTCTCTACACCAGCCTACAGTGAGGGTTTTGTTACCTGAAATTTTATAAATAACTGTAACTGATAGTTTTAAACCACTCCTCTTTCAGAATAACAGAGTATATGTAGACATATAGAGACAGTGATCTGTATATATTTCCATAATTGTTGCTCTTTTATGGGCTTAACTTTTTTTTTTTTTTTTTTGGGAGGGTTTTGCTATAGGGCGCTTGCGCTCTCCAGAAAGACAGAGACAATGAGATAGAAAGTGAGAAACTACCCCCCATGGGGGATGGTCACGCCACAATCCCTTCTCCTCCATTCTCCTCTCGGGATCTTGAGCACGCACACACACACGCCCAGCCTGAGTTTAAGCCACCGCATCCAGGACTTGAACCACGGTTGACTATGTGGGAGTTCAGTGACAGACATTACGCTAACTGCTTGTCCTGGACTTAACATTTTGATTCTTGTTCAGTTGCAAATACTCCTAAGAAAGAACAGAACTGAATTTTTTACATTGAGAAAGATTTAAAAAGAAAAAAAAAACTCCGGTCCAGCCTCTGAGGGACGAAGCCACAGAGCGGTTAAGTGACCCACAGCGGGCATGCGCTCTTCCACTGACCTCTGACCCCATCAGCGTTAAGTCGCGCCGGGTCGGAGTGGTGGTGGGGATTAACACACAGGCCTGCTAGCATCTGGCTGGCGCGGTGTTGATCATTAACAATGGCTGACTTCTCTTTATCTGTCACTCCCGTTTTAGTACCGAAGTGTGTGTGGGAGCAAGGTATAAATAACTAACACCCCCTTATCAGTTACACTGAGAGAACGCACCCAGAGGAGAGAAGGGACAGACCCTTGAGCTTGACCCAGTAACCAGGCTGTGGCTGTCTGCAGAGCAGCGCTGATTCCACCTCCCACCCCCAGGGTGGGTGGGCAGAGCACCTCCAGTGTCTGAGTTCATCCTCACGAGAACCCAGCGCTTGAAACTGTGTCCTAAGGAAGCCAAGCCAGCTGTAAAAAGTTGAGAGTTGTTGCTGAAATTCTGAGACATGCCGGGGCCCTAGCTGCTCAGACCGGCCACCCCCGCAGGAGGAGAGTGCCTACCTGCCCTCCGGTGCCCAGAGGCTCTGAGAGCTCCGCACAGTCACAGAGTAGAGACAGACATGTCAGTGAGCCTGTGGGACAACCAGAGACTTCTCTGAAATACCTAAGGGAGAAACTGCAGGGGCCAAGGGTCCCGGTAGCTGGGAGGGCAACACCCATGACGTTGGACAGTAACAGACCCCCGGTCTGCACCTACACGGATGCACGCGAGGTCTGACTTAGACCCTTACCCCAGCCCTGATTTAATTCACAGCAGCAAGAACAGAGCAAGCAGGAAGGAGGAGACAGAATTCATCCAAAGGAGGTCCAGGCCACTGACTGTGACCAGGTACCATTTTACTAAACGCCAGCCCTAGAGAACACTTTACTCCTTTGCCTCGAGTTCTGATGTTCTTACACTTCGGATTAAACGAGTTAACAAACATAAACCCCCTCATTTTATCCTGCACGAAATGAGCACAAAATAAACGGCAACCATCTCTGTCTGCCTCTCTTCAAAGAGTACGTCTCACTGGGAACCAGCAGTTAGCGTAATGGCTATGTCGCTGAACTCGCATGTAGTTGACCGTGGTTTGAGTCCCGGACCCGGTGGCTTAAACTCATGCCGGGCATGTGTGCGTGCATGCCCAAGATCCCGAGAGGAGAATGGAGGAGAAGGGATTGTGGCATGGTCATTCCCCCTGGGGGGTGATTTCTCACTTTCTATCTCTCTGCCTCTCTCTGTCTCTCTGGCAAGCATACACACCCTATAGCAAAAACCTCTCCACAAAATTAAAAAATAAAAAAAGAGTGAGTCTCACTAGACCACACATATTCAAACGGATCACCCAAAAGGTAGAGGCTTCCTTGTAAATTACAGGTCGAGAGATGGCCCCTCTTATTAGCTGTGCAGTTGCAGGTTCACCTGACATTCTCTGTATTTATAGACTGTAGGTTATATTCCCCTTCTCTGTCCTATATACCTCGGTGTCGTTTGTGAAGAATAACTGAGACCATGAAGAATAGAAGGGTTTTAGTAGACGCTAAAGGGCTGAACACCTCCATCACTCCTAACCCCACAGTTCTCTTCAGCTGGTGGACAGAAGATAACATAACCCCTTCCCAATGAAGCGAAGGTCTCTGGACCCCACCTTCCCAAACCACAAGCCATCAACCCTCCCTTTCTCTAACAAGCAGATCTCCTAAGACACAAATTCACGGAACTTATGAATCTTCATGAATCCGACCACCACTTTGCTCAGACGAATCGTTTATCCAATCTATATTCAGTAGCAGCTGCGGCAACTGCAAAATGACTTACTCTCCAAAACACTTTGCTTGGGCGATAAGAAAATCCGACAAACTGTAAAGGTCTCCATATTTCATTCCATATTCTAGAAAAACCCAAAGCAAAACAATCCTTTGCAATTGTTCCCAGCGTCAGATGGACCAGGAGGGTCAGTGGGGTGAAGGAAATGGCAAAGTTAGGAAGGCGATGGCCAGGCCACAGCCCCAGAGTGTCAGCAAGTGACAGGGTGACTGGCCTAGGGCCGGTCACAGGTCAGGGTGACCACTACCTTTCCCCACCCACACGCATCCATGGACAGCCACTGTCCACGCTTCCGTCCCCACTCCTACTCACAGGAACGGTTCTAACAGAGGTCATCCAGCCCTGGAGTGTAGGTAAAGTCTGTCCTCTTTAACCCTTTCTCATTGTTTAAAACCTTGAGTACGAAATGCAACCTGCCGCGGTGAGGATGTCCCCAGGTCATGGCCTCTGCTCAGTTCTTGTGGTAGCTCATTGGCTGCTCCCGCTGCTCCAGGTCCTGGTCACACAACTGTGCCATACACGGGGTGACCAACAGTTCTGCATCTTTTTTGTTTGTTTGTCTTGGAGATTTTTGTTATACGGAGCATGCACACACTGGAGAGACAGAGAGACAGAAAGCGAGAAATCACCTCCCAGGGGGATGGCCACACCACAGTCCCTTCTCCGCCATTCTCCTCTCAGTATCTTGGGCACACACGCACACACACGTGGCGTGAGTTTCATGCCTCCAGGTCCGGGACTCGAACCACAGCCAACCATGTAGAAGTCCAGTGACGTAACCATTACACCACTTGCAGGTCCCACAGGTCTGCATCTAGACTGAGGTGGCAGTTAGACGAAACTCCGCATGGGATGAAACTGTGCGTACACACATGTGCAGGCACACATACCAGTACACGTAAGTACCCGTATGACTGGGAAAGAATAAACTCGTGGATTGCACAGTGTCAATTTCACGGGGTTGGTGCTACAGCCATGCAAGATGGTAGGAGCGTAGGGAGAAGAGGGCTGAGGGGTACTCAAGACCTGTCTGCAAGTACTTTTTATAGCTTTCTGTCCATCGATCCTTCTTTCACAATTAAAAGCTTAAAATAAAAGGTACCAGCTTCTCTCGCATCTTATCTCTTTTCTGGGAACATTATTATCTTTTTTCATATATGAGGGGACTTCAGAAAGTTCATAGGAAAAAGGGGCCAGAAGGTGGCGGAGTGGTTAAGGGCACTGGATTCCCACGTGGAAGACCACAGTTTGAGTCCCGAACCCAGGGGCTCGCTTTCTCACTTTCTTTCTCCCTCTTTCTGTCTCTCTCTCACTCTGTCCCTCTGTGGTCAAATTAAAATAAATAAATGAATAAATAGAGTTCAATCAAATAATCCTTTTAAAAAAAGAAAGACAAATCGTGCTCGCTTTGGCAGTACATATACTAAAATTGTGAACGATACGGAGAAGATTGGCATGGCCTCTACCCGAAGATGACACGCACATTTGTGAAGTGTTCCATATTAAAAAAAAGGAAGAGGAGGAGGAAGAAAAATAGAATTAAAATGAGTTAATTTTGGTGCAATAAAACTTGAAACCCACATATAGTGTTGTTATAATACCCATTTTCCATTTTCCAAAGACCCCTTGGATACTTCCTAACCCTTCTTCAATATTCAAAACCGTCACTGCACTCCACAGACGTTTGCTGAATGAGTGAACAAACAGTCCCTGTTATTCCTGTGATAGGAAAAGGCTGTTATATCAACCAGCCAACCTAATTTTATCAGTTAAAACCACACACTTGCAAGTCAAGCTACCTGATGGAAGCCCCCTCTACCTCTGGAGGCGCTCTGCACACAGATGTTTGAGAGCTCCTCGGTGCTGGCGTCTCCTCTTACAGAGGGATCCCAGGATCGTTGGAAGGACTCGATGCATGCACACATACAGTGTGCTTAAAGCATGGCCCGGGTATGAAGCCAGCCTCAACACTGGGCTTCCCTTATCTCTGCTGGCCTCAGCTCTGGGATGATCTCTCACCATATTCCTATCCCTCCCTCCCCATGGGTGCCCCAGATATCCTGTGCGTCCCCACCCATCCATGCCACCACCAGTACCCTCTTAGCATCTGCTCCTGCCTGTCGACTGCTATGTCACAGACACTGGAGGTGAGTGGCTTATGACAATGAAACCATTTATTTTGTTGAGAATCCACAGTTTGAGCAGGCTAGTGAGGACAGTGCTTTTTTTTTATTTTTTAACTTATTAATTTATTGGGGGGGGTGGTGGCAGCAGGTGGCATGGTGGTTAAAGGTGCTAGATTCCCACATGGCCAATTGCGGTTCGAGTTCCAGAATTGGCGACTTGCTTTCTCACTTTTTCTCTCTCTCTGTTCCTCTCTGATCAAATTGAAATAAATGAATAAATAAACTTATAATTCTTAAAAAACTTACTTAATTGTATTCATTATTATTATTACTTTTTTTGGAGAGGTTTTTGCTATAGGGCGTGTGCGCTCGCCAGACAGACAGAGAGAGACAGAGAGACAGAAAGTGAGAATCACCCCCCAGGGGGGATGGCCACGCTGCAATCCCTTCTCCTCCATCCTCCTCTTGGGATTCTGGGCCTGCACACATGAACCAGGCATGAGTTTTAAGTCACCGATCCAGGACTTGAACCACAGTCGACTACATGGGAGTCCAGTGACGTAACCATTAAGCTGTCTGCTGGTCCCGCATGGCAGCTGAGTTCTAAGGGCAAGTGTCCCAACAGGAAAAGCAGCAAGCACAAGCCTTGTCACCGTTAATGACTCTGCCGCTGAAGCTACACTTCATCACTTCCTCCACGTCAATTCATCGAGGGAGTCGCCAAGTTCTTTCCAAGTCACCTTGTGACAGGGAAGTGGCAAGGTTCTGGAAAAGCACATGGACCAAAGATGTTACCATGTTAACCTGGTCATAGATTTACTGTCTCCGGATGCTTTTTTTTTTAAAGGTTTTGACCATAGGCCAGAGAGACAGAGAAAGTCGGTGACAGGGAAAGCAAGGAATCACCCCCCAAAGAGAATGCCACGCCACAATCCCTTCTCCTCTACTCTCCTCCTAGAATTTGGGGCATGCACACACATGTGCCCAGCATGATTTTCAAGCCACCAGGTCTGGGACTCGAATTGCAGTAGGTCGTATGTGAGAGTCCAGCACCTTAACCACAATGCCGCCTTCTGGCCTGTCTCCTTATGCTTTAACATCTGGGGCTTGGCTAATAGCAGAGGAACTGCTTTCCCCAGAGCACACCAATTTCTAGAGAGAAAAAACAACTTGCTCACAAATGTGCCTTTTTTTTTTTTTTTTGGAGAAGTTTTTGCTATAGGGCGTGTGCGCTCACCAGACAGACAGAGACAGAGAGACAGAAAGCGAGAAATCACCCCCCCAGGAGGGATGGCCATGCCGCAATCCCTTCTCCTCCATTCTCCTCTCGGGATCTTGGGCACACACGCACATGCACCCGGTGTGAGTTTTAAGCCACCGGGTCCGGGACGTGAACTGCGGTCGACTACGTGGGAGTCCAGCGACATAGCCATTACGCTAACTGCTGGTCCCACAAATGTGCTTTTCAAGTAAAAGAGCAACCAACCACCAGCCCACACGTCAACGGTCCCCGTTAGTCATCTGCCCCGCTCCAGGCCTGCCCACCTATCCTAGTCACCCCAGGGCTGGTGATCAGAGCGCTGGAGGCAACGCCCGAGCCCTAGAGCCCACAGCCACCGTTCAGACCGGCCAGCACCATGCTGCTTCCTGTGCCTCACCGTCCCTTTCCCCGAAGCCACAAGAAAGCCACTGCCCACAGCTCCCTGGTCTCCTTCTGCCTCCTGACTGCCACCAGAGCTCCCAGCGTGGCCCCAAGTCGGCGGGCCTCCTCTGCTCGGAAACTGTGAGGGACAATCTTTTCAGTACCCGTTGTCTCCTGACCTGTCAGCACAGCTGTATCTCAAAGTTCCTATTTATACACTACAGTTCAGAACAATATCGAGGCCATTTTGAAGAAATACAATCTTCCACATTCTGTATTAAAATAGCTTATGTGCTTGTCCTCAGCTTGACTCTTTTTAAAATATTTTTATTTAAATTTTATTTATTTACTTATTTATTTTTAACTTGACCAGAGCAAGAGAGACAGAAGAGAGAGAGAGAACGTGAGAAAGCAAGCCACCAGGTTCGGGACTCAAACCATGACCAGCTATGTGGGAGTCCAGCGCTTTTAACATGCCACCTGCCAGCCCCCTCAACTTGAGTTTGTACATACAAAAACATGGACCTTTATCTCTCAACCCCAGCTCTTAGCACATAAGCTACATTTTAAAAATGTTTGTTGACTGACTGAATTGCTGATAACCATACTACGACGTCTGACCCCTTACTTGGTATCAAAGAAAAGGGGCCCTTTGCAAACGCCTTACACACACTGGAGCGCGGTGCTCAGCTAGCTCTTCTCTGCTCCACCCACAATAGCTGCTGCCTTTGCCTGTGGCTGTAGCTCCAGGTCTCGCTCTTAGACCACAGTTCAAGACCCTCCCTCTGGCCACTGACCCCCTTCCCACTCGCCTCCCTCTGCCTCTCTACAGCCGGCTCCAACTGTTCAGCCTCATCCCTGTTCTCCAGGCACTTGGGGATTATGCTACAATGGGTCTCCCCAGAGCGGGTGCGCAATCGTTGGCAAGAGAGAGAGAAAGTGAGAAAGCCCATCCCCGTGGGGCACGTTCAGCACAACCCCTGCTCCTCTCTCACCTTTTGGGATTTGGGGCACGCATGCACATGTACACAGCATGACTTCTTTTTTAAGATTTATTTAATTTTATGTTGTTTTTTTTTTTAAGAATTATTTTTTATTTTACTTTATTTTCATTTGACCAGAGAGGAAGAGAATGAGAGAGAGAGAGAAGTGAGAAAGCAAGCTACAAGGTCCAGGACTCGAACCGTGGTCAGCCATGTGGGAGTCCAGAGCCTTTAACCACCATGCCACCTGTTGGCCTCATTTTTTTTTTTTTTAATTTGACCAAAGAGAGAGAGAAAAGGAAAGTGAGAAAGCAAACTGCCAAGTCTGAGACTCAAACCGCAGTCGGTCATATGCGAGTCTAATGCTTTAACTACCACGCCACCTGCCTCCTCCCCCTGCATAATTTTTCATCTGCCAGGTGTAGGACTTGAACCGTGGGATCAGCCACGTGGAATCCAGTCGCCTTGACCACCACGCTGTGGGCTGGCTCTCCTTCCTTCCCACTTACCTACCTTTCTTTCGCATATTTATTTATTCCATAAATGAGAGAGACAGCACCTCGGACAAGGTCCTCTCATTAAATCCACCCCCAACCCCAGCCAGTCCCAGGCCATGGGCCCATGTATGCATGGCACACCCAGGGGGGCCCAGACGGGAACCTGGGGGCAGAGCGTCACCCTGTACAGCTGTCACCATCCCGCCCCTCCTGCCAGCTTTCAGAGCCGAACTCCAGCCCCAGCGGTCCTTCCTGAGCTGAAGGAAGGTCCTGTCCCAGGCATGGAGACACGTGTCCTTTCTGAACTGTCTCACAGCATCCATCCTCGGCATTGCCCCTTTATTGCTTGGTTACACAATAGATCTACGGGCGATGTTAATTAGATTCTGAAGATTAAAGCTCTAAGGAACTTTAAGAGATTATTTCATTCAACTCCCTTAATTTGTATCGAGGAAACCAGGCCTGAGTGTTACTCGCCCGAGGCCCCAGCCCTCATTAGTGGCAGGAGAGGGAATAGAATGCGCGTCCTGATTTCAACTGCATTCTCTTTCCGTAACACCAGGTTGCCTCGATCCAACTATTTTAAACGTTGTCCCCTTCAGAATTTTACAGCCACCTCAGGCCACAGCTCACAAGCCTCGCATCCTCAACATACCCACGGCTGTCTTAGTAAGTCCATGTGGAAACCGCGAAGGTGTTTCTAGGTCATGCCTTTACCCACAGAAATTTCTCTTCACAGTTTCTGAAGAGCAAGATAGGCCAGCCACAGTGGCAGGGAGGTAACACGATGATTCTCGCTGCTGCAGTCATAGGGGAGGGTCGCGGGTTCACATCCCGAGGTCCCCGTGTGCACACTGGATGTGTACAAGTGTGCCCGTGATCCTGACTGGCACTCGCGGGGTGTAGACCACTGCGTCAGGGCTCCATGGGGATAGAATATCTGTCTCTCTCATGGAAGAAATGAATGATTGAATCGGGACCAGCAGATGGCATAATGGTTGTCGTTGGACTCCCCCGTAGTCAACCGTGGTTCAAGTCCCAGATTTGGCAACTTAAAAAATTCACACTGGGTACATGCACGTGTGTGCCCAAAATCTCAAGAGGAGAAAGGAGGAGAAGGGATTGCAGCTTGGCCATGCCCCCCAAGGTTGGGGAGGAGGGTGATTTCTCACTTCTGTCTCTCTGTCTGTTTCTCCAGCAAGTGCACAAAAAATCTCTCTCAAAAATCTCTCTCAAAATAAAAAAAAAAAGAAAGAAATGAATGAATGAATAAAAAAGATTAATAGAGTAAGACATTTTTCTCCCCTTCCAAAACAGGGCTCCTTACTCCTCTAAAGTGTGTTAGCTAAGCAAAACAAAAGGAGGTGAATAACGTACTCAAAGAAACTTCGCCAAGTCACCACATCAGAAATGTGCTCCATTTGAGACCAGCAGATGGCGTAATGGCTACGTTGCTGGACTACCATGGAATCGACGGCAGTTCAAGTCCCAGACCCAGTGGCTTAAACTCACGCCGGGCGTGTGTGCGTGCGTGCCCAAGATCCTGAGAGGAGAATGGAGGAGAAGGGCTTGTAGCATGGCCATCCCCCCTGGGGAGTGATTTCTCACTTTCTGGCTCTCTGTCTCTGTCTTTGTGGCGAGTCCATGCGCCCTGTAGAAAAAACCTCTCAAAAAGAAAGAAAGAAATGTGCTCCCTTTGCTTGTGGGACACAGCGATGGTCCCTGCCATCCATTGAACCAGACACACTTGTTCTAGTTTTATCTCAACTTTGCAGGCAGACTGCAAGCCAGGCTTGGGTTCGTTCATCTATTTCCCAGCCCATTAATCCATCGCTCTCGCTGCCTCTGCCGTGCGGGCATCCTCTCGGTGGGAACACGCACAGGCTACTCCTCCCGCACAGAGGGAGGAAGGGAAGAGAAAGAGCAGAAAGCGAACAGAGCGTCCCTCGCCCCTTCCAGTGACAGACCCCCCCAGGAGGGCCGCCTCCACTCACAGGGGTTACTTTATAAATGGCCTATCACCAAACACGTGACCCAGGTCTCCGCCAGCAGGAGCTGATCTTTCTGGGAGTCTGTTTCCTCCTCGGCCTAATGGATTCTGTCAGGACCAGGATGTGGCTTTGCCATCACCAACCAGCAAGCCTGGGGGTGGGGGGGGAGGATGGCTGCAGTGATGGGTGGCCCCCACTGGCCCAGCACTCGGATCTGACAGCGAGGAGAGAGAGGAAAGCCGGGGACGTACTGAAGGCTGAACAACTCAGGGGCAGGATGAGGGAGAGAGACCCAGATCCGTAATTGCAGAAGCTTCTGGGAAATTTTAATTAAAACTTGGGTGGAAACGAATACCAGAAACAAGTGCCATTCATCAACGTAAAACACCGAGGAAGGTAAACACTGCCACAAACTCGGGAAAAGAAAGGAGGAGAGAGGAAAGAGGGGCGATCACGCTAGATATCAAGCGAATCAAATTACCCTGAAGGCCCCTCTAGACACGAGCATTAATCACTGGTTATCCAGCTGCACACCTGGACGGAGGGGAGAACCGGGCACTCTCAGGATGACTCCAGCTGATGAGCGGGAGGCTGAGGGCCAGGGAGGCAGGCCAAGTGGAGACCAACCTGGAGGTGGCCACAAGGGCAGCCCAACCCCAAGGTGGCCGCAGCGGGAGCCTGACCCAGCGACGGCCACATGGTACCCACAGCTCTCCGAGGCCAGCTGGGAGGGGAAGAGCAGAGGGTGGTTCAGGTGACGAGTGCAGTCGCAGTCCTCAGCCAGGTGACCTCTGCTCCCTTCTTCCTAGTACCTGGGTAGCTGGACAAACCTGCTGAGCCACCATGGGAAGCCATGTTCCCTAAGACAGGGGAGGCTTCCGGGTGAATCCGAGGCCACTCCAGGGTTGCGTAAGGGGCCGGAGAGCAGCTAACCAGCCTCTGTCTTTCTCTTGCCAGCTCCTCCTCTCCTGAGAGTCAGCATTTAGAGGGACGGAGGTGGGCTGGGGGAGGGGACAGAGGGAGCCCCTGACTGTGCCATGGGGCCCCGAAGCTCCTCACCACAAGGAGGACGCTGAGAGCTCTCTGCACCCGAAGAGCACTCTCAAGTGGGAGCCGTGCAGCCTTCGCCTGCCTGAATGCCAGAGTGCATTTAGAGGGGACAAACGAGGGACCATCAGCCTCTGCGAATCTCATTTGAAAAGAAAGGTGGTTTCTCATCCTTCGTCCCTCCCCTCAGCATGAAAACCTTCAAGGGGTGGAATCCATTTGGGCTCTTAAGCCTGCCTGGAAGAAAGTCACAGCTAATCAAGCTGGAGGCCCGCTCCTCCGGCTCTCCTCTGAGTACAACAATATGCACAAACTGGCAGAGGGGCCTGCAGGCCACTTTGATGTTCAACACAGCCGGAGAACGCCGAGCCCATAAGAACGGCGTCTCCGTTTAACTCTTCCGTGTCCTCTCCGCAGAGCGAACTGAGACACGTGCAACTGGACAGCACTGCCCGGGAGCTAAATAATGAATAGTGGCCACTCCAGACCCTTGGACCCAAGCATTTCCTGCAAAAGAAAACAGCTAGTCCAGGCTTCTGATTCACTTGCTCTCATTAAACATTATCTTGCTAATAAGAAATACATTCTCGGGCCAGCAGGTGGCGTGGTGATTAAGGATGCTGGACTCCCACATGGCTGACTATGGTTTGAGTCCTGGACCTGGTGGCTGGCTTTCTCACTTTTTCTCTCTCTCACTCCCTCTCTCCCTCTGTCTCTCTCTGGTCAAATCAAAATAAATAAATAAAAAGTTAAATAAAATAATTCTTTAAAAAAAAAGAAAAAGAAATACATTCTTGGGAAGCCAGCAGGTAGCGTAGTGGTTAAGGTGCTAGATTCCCATGTGGCCAACTGCAGTTCGAATCCCAGACCCGGCAGCTTGAAACAGGCCAGGCATGTGTTTGTACGTGCCCAAAATCCCAAGAGGAGAATGGAGGAGAAGGGATTATGCTGCAGCCACACCCCTGTGGGGGAGGGGTGATTTCTCTCTTTCTTTCTCTCACTGTATCTGCATGTACCACACTTGGCATGTGGGAGTTCAACCTCTTAACTACCATACTACCTGCCGGACCAATAAAACAAATTTTTTTAAAATAAAAATGTGAACCAGCAGATGGCATAATGGTTATGTTGCTGGACTCCCACGTAGTCGACTATAGATCAAGTCCTGGACCCAGGGGCTTAAAACTCACACCAGGCACATGTGCATGCATGCCTGAAATCCTGAGAGAAGGGATTGTGGTGTGGCCATTCCCCCTGGGGGCTGATTTCTTGCTGTATGTCTGTCTCGTTGGCAACTGCAGGTGCCCTATAGCAAAAAAAAAAAAAAAAAAACTCTCTAAAAAAATTAAATAAAACATTTAAGCCATGGTGAGATAAATCTGTCTGAACACTTTTTTTTTTTAAATTACTAAAGGACGCATGCATTGTCCAGAGACAAGCAGAGACAGAGAGAGAAGTGGAGGAAAAGCACCCCTGGGCATGGTCACATTGCAATCTCTTCTCATCACTCCCTCCTTCTGGGATTTTAGGCAAGTACACGCAGGCACCCCACGCATTTCTCAAGTACCCAAGTCTGCACTTGAATCATGCAGTCAGCCATGCAGGATCCAGTCGCCTTAACCATCAGGCCTTGGACCCAGCCTAGACACCATTCTTAGAATTATGGCAGGGGAGACCAGCAGGTGGTGTGGTGGTTAAGGGTGCTGGACTCCCACATGACCGACCACAATTCAAGTCCTGGACCTGGTGGCTTGCTTTCTCACTTTCCCTCTCTCTCTTTCTCTCTCTCTCCTCTGTCCCTCTCTGGCCAAATTAAAATAAATAGATAGATACATAGATACATAGATAGTAAGAGTTAAAAAGAAATAATTCTTTTAAAAAAAAAAAATTATGGCAGGGACCATTGGATGGCACAATGGGTACATCACTGGACTCCCAAGTAGTGGTCCACAGTTTGAGTCCTGGACCCCGTGGCTTAAAACCCACTACAGGCATGCATGTGTGTGTGTGTGCTCAAAATCCCGAGAGAAGAATGGAGAAGGGATAGTGGCATGGCCATCCTCCCAGAGGGTAATTTCTCACTTTCTGTCTCTCCGTTTCTCTCTGTCTTTCCAGCAAGCACATGCACCCTATAGTAAATATCTCTCTTAAAAGAGAGAGAGAGAGAGGAAAAAGAATTACGGCAATTACCAAAGCACCCAGACAGACTCACTGCAAGCTGGGTTGAATCATGAGACCACACTAAAACGAAGCTCCCATGGGGCCATTACCATAGCTTAGCAGCTAAATAGGAAGGCGGATCCCACCTGGCCAGCAAAGGTTTGAATCCCAGCCCCAATAGCTTGAAAAACACACCAAGATGGGACTGGCAATTGGCGTAATGGCTATGTCGCTGGACTCCAATGTAGTCAACTGCAGTTCGAGTTCCAGTCCCGGTGGCTTAAACACATTGGGCACGTGTGTGTGCGTGTCCAGATCTCGAGAGAAGGGAGAAGACGGGATTGTGGCATGGCCATCCCCCCTGGGGGGGTGACTTCTCACTTTCTGTCTCTCTGTCTCTCTCTGTCTCTTTCTGGCAAGCACACACACCCTATAGCAAAAACCTCTCAAAAAATAAAAATAAAAAAGGAAAGAAAAACACACCAAGAGCATGTATATACATGCCCCAAATCCTGACAAGATGGAGAAATGGAGGGGAAAGGAAGGCAGTGTGACAAAGCCCCATCCAGGAGTGCTCTCCCTCTGTCTCAGATGAGCACACGTGCCCTCACAATTAAATAAAAGGAGGAGGAAGGGAACCAGCAGGTGGCATAGTGGTTATGGAACAGAATTTCCACATGGCCAATTGCAGTTTGAGTCCTGGACCTGGTAGCTTGAAAACCACTCAGGGGAGGACTGCGGGGTGGGGGGGAAACTGGCCAGTGGCGTGGTGTTTAAGGGTGCTGGACTCTCACATGGCTGATCAGGGTTCGAGTCCTGGACCTGGCAGCTTGCTTTCTCATTCTCTCTCTCTCTGTCCTTCTCTTGTCAAGTTAAAATAAATAAATAAATAAATAAAGATAAACAAAATAAATCTTAAAAAAAAAAAAGAGAGAGAGAGAGAGAAAGAAGAGAAAACCATTCTGAGCACATATGCATGCATGCCTATATTCCCAGGAGAAGAATGGAGAAGCAGGGATTGAGGTGTGCCTATTCATGCTGGGGGTGATTTCTCACTTTCCCTCCCTCTCTCTCTCTCTGGGGAACACATATGCCCTATGGAAAAAACCTGGAAAGAAAGAAAGAAAGGAAGGAAGGAAGGGAGAGAGGGAGCTACCATGCAGAGAACTCACTGGGTTGAATGGTCAATTAAATTATGCATTTGGGGACAGCCCCATGGTCCAAGGTTAAGGAACCCGGATTCCATATGGCCAATATGTTTGAGTACTGACTCCAGTGACTTGAAGATCACACCGGGCAGTGTGTATGTGTGCCCAACCCCTGACAGGATGAAGAAATGAAGGAGAAGGGATTGTGGCATGACCATTCCCCATTGGGAAGCGCCTTCTCACTCCCCACCCACCTGTCGTTCTGCGGCGAGTACACACTCTGGTAAGTCATGGAAAAATAAACATGTACTTAATACTTTCACGTGTTTTATCTCGCTCAATTAGCAGAACGGCCCCATAAGGTTGATACTAGATCCCCATCGTACATAAAGCATCGACCACGCCCATTGCCATGGCCGCTGGCCTAGCTGGGATTCGAGTCCAAAGCTCCCAGACTCCAAAGTCCTCCTTTGTATCTTGTTTCATGTTATTAACCTATTTTCAAATCAGGTTAGATATTGGAATTAAATTAATAGCACTCAGAACATTATTTAAGGCTGGACGATTTCAGGGAAGTTATCAACAATTTATAACCTGTGGATGAATGATTCCGCATACTACTGGAGAAATGCAGCTTCTCGCTCCATCTGGCTTTCTCTTTCCGTTTCTATCTCTCTGCCTCTCCCCCTCCCCAATATGAGACTTTTCCCATCAACATAAACGTAGGATCGTAAATCCAGATTCTTATTCCTACATCACTGAATTCCCACATAGTTGACCATGGTTCAAGTCACAGACCCAGAGGCTTAAAACTCCATTGGGTGCATGTACATGCGTGCCCAAGATCCTGAGAGGAGAATGGAGGAGAAGAAATTGCAGCAATGGACATCCCCCTGGGGATGATTTCTCATTTTCTGTCTCTCTGTCTCTCTGGCAAGCCCACATGCCTTACAGCAAAAATCTCTAACAAAAAAAAAAGAATAATAAAGTAAATAAAGAAAGTGACATAATGGGGCCACTCATGAGACCTGAGAGATGAATAGCCAACTGAAGACGACTTCATAGGATTGTATTAAATGTAAATGATTTAAATTTAAAATGATCAAATACACAATGAATGGTGAGCATAACCTGCCAAGCAAAAGGGAAGAATTCCAGATAATCCCCTGCCTGTGTTTGAAACATACATGATGGCTCTCTGATTTCCCTCTGACATGCTGTCACGGTGCCTGAGAATTTTTTAAAGTGAGGGTAGGGGATGTTTAGGAAGCTAAGAAACAAGAGGCCCACGCCAGGAATGAGAACGGATATGCAAACATTGAGCATGAGGTTGTCCAGATGAGGCTATTGGAGCATTTTGTCGGCATACAAAATTGTGAGGTTAAGGAGGAGGGGGAGAACGGGAGGAAAGGAGCTGGAAAACAGGTTACAAATTGTGAAGAGAAATAACCGTATTTATTTCTAAATGACAACTCTTTATCTTCCTACCCCAGGCCTATTTGTTGACAAGCCATTCTGTCAAAATGTGTTGGCCAAGGAAAGAGAGGCCCTGCATTTGCCTGGTACATTAGACCTTGATCTTGTCTCTGCTGGAATTCAAGAGGCTCCCCCATAAGCAATCAGCCTCCTAATGGGCAAGAGGCACCTCTGGGAATGGGAATTTGACAAGGCTTGTCAAAGCTGTCAGACGGTGGCACCGAGCGTTTTTCAATCTCCGGCTCCTACCACAGAAAGGGAGCATCTCCGTGGGATCTGCCAGCCTTATGAGGACAGGAGCTAAAACCACAGTGAAAAGCTGCTCAGATGTTAGTGGGACACACAAATAAATCTAGCACATATTTCCAAAATTGGAGTGAATAAAACGGACGCAGGGCAAGCACCAGACAGCCCGTCTTGGGGCTGTGGGAAGAGCCTACAGGGTAAACGATAGCGAAGAACTCCAACTTGCTCACTTGCTTTCAGATTTCCTATCAGGCAGCAGAGCATTCAAACTGCCTGAGAAGTCAAGCAGGTGGTAATCACCCCTCTGGCAGATAAAAGTGATCCAGGACAGACTTTTCCCTGAGGCTGTTACACTGTCTTCCTCGGGCTCCACGGTGCAGAGATTAGGATTAAAACCAGTGGCCGCGCGCGGTTCAAGTCCCAGACCCAGTGGCTTAGACTCACACCAGGCACGTGTGTGTGCGTGCCCAAGATCCCGAGAGGAGAATGGAGGAGAAGGGATTGCGGCATGGCCATCCCCCATTGTGGGTAATTTCTTGCTTTCTGTCTCTCTGTCTCTCTCTGTCTTTTTGGCAAGCGCATGCGCCCTATAGCAAAAATCTCTCAAGAAAACAAAAACAAAACTTCTCCAAAAATAAAAAATAAAACAGTGGCCTGGTAGATACAGTCGCACTCACAGAGCTGGAGTCAGGACTCCAGAAGCAGAGCCCTGCATTGCAGGGAGCCAGGGCAGGGCAGGGTTGAGGGGCTCTGCTAGATCCAGACACAGCGATGCAGACTTGTGTCTAGCACCAGGGATAGCTATGAGAGAAGCCAGAATGCGACCTTCAAAGTCTCTTATCTGACTCCTGTTTAGGATAAAACCGAGGAGTGGAAAAGGCAGCGCACAGGAGCTAGAGGAAAAAGCCGATCCTGACCTGACCAGCAGCTTGGGCCCTTCCAGTTTTGCTGAATGTAGAAACATCACTAAAGATCACTAACTAAAAGCAATGCCTAATTCCCTTCCTTACGCAACTCTCACTCCCTCTCCCCTCACCCCCCACACACACCCCCAACCCAGCGATTCTGTCGTGAAGACAAACACGCTTTTCTTTAAACTCTCAAGCCTGTCTTGCATTCATTCTGGTTAGAGAGGGAAGCTTTCCTGCAGACTGACTGCAGAAAATCGCTCATTTAAAGAGATGTGGACAATGGCTTCCATTCTGGATGTGAGGCCTGGCACAGACAGGAGAGACTCGCGGGCACCTGAGGCAATGCAGGTCTAGGAGGAAAGCGTGCAGAGCTGGTGCACGGGGCACACGCACACGCACGCAGCCCACCCCGGAAGCCGCACCACGTAAGACACAGCTGCGTTCGGGCTTCTAATTACTTCCCCGTCTAATTCATGCTAACACAGCAATTAGTGAGACCGCTCAAAACACTCACACACATTAGCCCGACGACATTTAATTATGACAGTAGATGGATCGCACTTCATGAGACACGGAGCTCAGCAAGTAATAAGAATGGACACGCACGGGCCATCTACACGACAACGCAGTGAACGTAGAGGGAAGCCATGAAATCCTCACTTTGTCATTAAAAGAAAATCTTGCAGTGGGGTTATTTTTATGTGAAATGTGCCATTTCCAGATGCTGAAGAGAAATCAGGTCTCCCCAGCTCAAAAAAACATGATTAGTGCTCTAAGAAAAAAGAAAAAAAGATGGAGTAGAGCCAGCAGGTGGTGTGCTGGTTAAGGCACTGAACTCCCACATGGCTGACCATGGTTCCAGTCCCAGACCCGGAGGCTTGAGAAATCACACCGGAAACATGTGCACGTGTGCCCAAAATCCCAAGAAGAGAATGGAGAAGAGATAGCAGTGTGGCCTCCCTCCTTGGGAGGTGATTTCTCATTTTCCCTCTCTGTCTTTCTCAGGCAAGTGCACAGGCCCTGTGGCAAAAAAAAAAAAAGGTGGGCTTGTACAGTGGCACAGCCAGTAAATACATGACGTTCTGTGAGGCTGAGTCACCCGGGAAGGATCCATGTTCACATCCCGACACGTCCCTGAGTACACTGAGCACAGAAGTGCCATGACACTAGGCTGACTGAAGCAGGTCACACTGTCGAAGCCCTGCCCGCTGCTTGCTCTCCCTGTCTCTGTCACTCTTGCTCATGGAAGAAAATAAATAAATAGGAGGCAACAGGTGGTGTGGGGGTTAGCAGCGCTGGACTCCCACATGGCCAGCCACAGTTCAAGTCTCAGACCTGGTTACTTACTTTCTCACTTTCCTTTCTCTCTCACTTTCTCACTGTGCCCCTCTCTGATCAAATTAAAATAAATAAATAAATAAAGTTAAATAAAATTGAAGGAAGAGATGGGGGAAGAAGAGGCGGGTTGATTATGGACGTCTCTGTGTATCCGTTCTCATTTTTAGTACCTTAGACATCAGCAAGAACATGAGGGAGAAATGCAACGTCTTTTGCTGCGGTGGTCGGTGAGAGGTGCCATTTGCTCTCGGTTTACACGGGGCCTATTCAGGAGACATGATTAATAGCTATGCAGCACCACCAAAAAGCCCATAAATCTGGCCGTCCATGGTGTAATTGACACTCTGCTTGCCTCGCAGACACCTCTAGCACTTGCTTATCACGGTCTAATCCCCGGGTGCACATTCGCAGCCGCCGATCACGCCACGCACAGTAGCTGAGACTACAATTTGGGGTCTGTTCCTTACAGCACCCAATTAGCTGCCACACAAAGCCCTGCTTCCCTTGATCAACCTCGACCAGGTGTTAAGTCGCAGCTGAATGAACACAAACTCCACCGGAGCATCCAGGCCCTGAGAGGCGCCCAGAGGTGGGAGACATCCCTTCCACATTAGAAACAGGTTATCCTTTGCTTTAGGTTTGCCCAGCACCTGGTAACCACTCTGGGTTCCACTGGTCTACCCCTCACCTCATCTTCTGTTCCAGTTCATCTTCAAATCTAGCAGCTCCACGTGTCAACTTGCTGTGCGAACTTGAAAACTTCCACCCCAGTCTCTGGTCTTCAGATTTCTCCATTCCTAGGAAAAAAGAAAAAAAAAAAACAATACAATCCTGACTTAGCAGACCAGCCGCGGTGAAGATTAAAGATTACATAATGAACACATTGTAAACCCCTTTGAAAGCATAAAATGCCGTAGGAGTAATTATTATCGTTGTTATTAATCACCTCGGTTCATCACATATAGTAAACATGAGATAATAAGGAGGAGGCTCTTAAATGCAGTATCAGCAGCAAAACCCATTTATTACGATGCTATTTGCTTGGATTCCATTACTGTTATAAAATTTTACGCTCATCCAGCACTTTTCACGGAGAATTGTCAAAGTGCTGTACAAGCACGGGCTCTAATTACACTAATCCTTGCCACACTCGGGGAGCGGCAGAGAAAGGCCACTTCCACTTGTGTAAGTTGCCATCTAAGCAGATCCTGTCCAGATCTAGAGAGGAATCCCTGCGGAAGGCTGCATGGAGAAGCTTCCAGATCGGAACAAGTTTTGGAATGAATGTGTGTGTGTGTGTGTGTGTGTGTGTGTGTGTGTGTGTATTTTTTTTCTTTTTAAAGTGCAGATAGTACCAGCCATGTGGCCTGATGGTCAAGCTGCTGGGTTCCCCATGACCACTTTGTGATTTTGGTTTGGGGGTTTTTAAGAATTATTTATTTTCATTTGTTATTATTTTTAAATTTGACCAGAGAGAGAAAGGGAAAGCGAAAAAGCAAGTCACCAGGTCCAGGACTAAACTGTAGTTGGTCATGTGGGAGTCCAGCGCCCTTAACCACCATGACACCTGCCGGCCTCGACCATTATGTGTTTTAAGACCTGGCCCCAGCAGCTTGAAAAACAAACCAGGTGCGGGATCAGCAGTTGGTGTAATGGCTATGTCACTGGACTCCCACGTAGTCAATCACGGTTCGAATCCCAAACCCGATGGTTTAAATTCACACCAGGCGTGTGTGCGTGCATACCCAAGATCCCAAGAGGAGAGTGGAGGAGGGGTTGCCATGTGGCCCTCCCCCCTGGGGCGAGATTTCTCACTTTCTATCTCTCTGTCTCTGTCTTTCTGGTGAGCACATGCACCTTATAGCAAAAATAACTCTAAAAAAAAAAAAAAGGAAGAAAAACAAACCAGGTGCATGTGCACAAGTACCTAAAATTCCAAGAGGAGAGTGGAGAAGGGATTGCAGCATGGTCATCCCCCCACTGATTTTTCATTTTCCATCTCTCTCTCTCTGTGTCTCTCTCTGGAAAACCAACATATATGCCCTAGAGCAAACTTAAAAAAAAAAAGAAAAAGGAAAAAGGAAGAAAAAAATAGCACAAATAATTGATGTCCAGTGTAACGCACATACAGAGGTTGGACTAGCTTCCTTCCGTGTGGGGATTATGTAGTCGACACCTTATAACTAAATCACATACTTCCATCCTGCCATCTTGACCCATGACTTCTGTGTTTACCATCAAACCAAGGCCAAAAAAAAATCGCTCAAGTCTCAGGACCAGACAATGGGACAGTTGTCCAACATGGCACTCTGCCAGGCTGACCCACACAGAGAAGTTCCCATTTTGTGTCCAGAGACCCCCCCTACACACACAGCAGGCACATGCCTGCCCATTACCTAGGGCTGACTGAGCTAGGGGTGAATCAACACAGTGTCTCTGTGTTTCTGTGTCTCTTCCATGAAATAAATAAAGTCTTTCATGTCTTATTTGCAATGTTGCCAGTTTGGAAGTTTCTATACACCAATGATTACTAATGATAGTGAGCGAGTGTCCACACCAAGAAGTACAATGAAAACAATGAATGCTGTCAACATCATGTCACTTTGTCACTATCATATTGATCTGGGGGGGAAAAAAGCCCAGTTGTTTTTTTTCCCCTTATTCAATATTTACAACATTAGGACCAGCAGGTGGCATGGTGGTTAAGGTGCTGGATACTCCCACATGGCCGACCATGGTTCAAGTAATGAACCTGGTAGTACTTGCTTTCTCACTTTCTCTCTCTTGTCAAAATAAAATAATAAATAAAATTTAAAAATATTTACACTATTGCTAATACTTTATTGTAGGTTTTAGCATAAGGAAATTGATAGTTTCAGCTATCATAATAATTCAGTCCTGCTTCTAATATGAGAACAAATTACACTGTTGGAATTTTGTTTGTTTTGGTTTTTGCATTAGGGTCCGTGCCAGAGACAAAGAGAGCGAAAGTGAGAAATCACCTCCCAGCAAGGGTATAGCCATACCACAATCTCTTCTTCTCCATTCTTCTCTCGGGATTTTGGGTACTCATGCACCCACACCCTGCGTGATTTTGAAGACACCAGGTCCAAGACTCAAACCATGGCTGGCCAGGTGTGAGTCCAGGGCCTTCACCACTACGCCACCCGCTGGCCCCTGGAATTCTCTGCTGAAAATGGCTATTGCTGTGATCTCCAAAGCAGGGCATCTATATTTCAGAATGCAAGTGAGATGATTCCCAAGGCCCCAGGAAGTAGTAAAACCTCTGTTTGGGAGCCAGCTGGTGGCATGCTAGTTTAAACAGCTCAATCCCACATGGCCTGCTGTGCAGTTTCAGTCCTAGAATTAATGACTTAAAAAATATGTCTGGTGAGTCAACCAGTGCTATGGTGATTAAGGCAGCTAGATCCCATATAGCAAATTACATGGTTCAAGTCCTAGATCCAGTGGCTTGAAAAACACACCGGGTGTATGTGCATGCGTGCTCAAAATCCCAAGAGAAGGGGTTATAGCGTGACCATTCCCCCTTGGGAGTACTTTCTTTCATTCTCTCGCTCTCTCTTTCTCTCTCTCTCTCTCCCTCTCTGTCTATCTCCAGTGAACTTATGTACCTTCTGTCAAAATGAAAACAATAAACCCCGCTGTTTTATCTGCTAAATTCTAATTTACTTTGTAAAAATAGTGAAGTTAATTTTTTAATTATTTATTTATTTTTATTTATTCATTCATTTATTTTTAATTTGACCAGAGAGAGACAGAGATAGAGAGAGAGAAAGGGAAAGTGAGAAAGCAAGCCACCAGGTCAGGGGACTTGAATACTGGTCAGCCATGTGGGAGTGTCCAGCACTTTAACCACCATGCCACCTGCTGGTCCCGATGAAGTTAATTTTATTAATACATTATACTGGGGCCGGCAGGTGCCATGGTAGTTAAGGGCGCTGGACTCCCACATGGCCAACAGTGGTTTGAGTCCTGGACCTGGCAGCTTGCTTTCTCACTCCCCTCTACCCTGCCTCTGTTCCTCTTTGTCCAAATTAAAATAAAGATAAAATAATTCTTTAAAAAAATACATCATACTAAAAATTGTCTATAGCATATAAATACATACATATTGTGTATGTTTGTGTGTGTGCTAAACAATTTAGAAGAATGCATGGAGAGAGAGAGAACCAGCCCCCAGAATTCTGATGTTAGACAAGCACAAATGTTTGAAGAGGGCTGGCTCCATGGCCTGGTGATTAAGGGAGCCAGATCCCACAGAGACAATTGAGCAGTTCAAATCTCAGCCCAGGCGGTATGAGAAACACTGGGCATGTATGTGCACATCCAAACACCTTGATAAGACAGAGAAATGGAGGGGGAGGGAATGTATTATGACCAGGCCCTTTTGGGAGTGCTTTCTCCCCCCTCCCTGGCTCTCTCTAGCAAATGCATGCATCCCTGCCAAATTTGAAAAAAAAGAAAAAAAAAAAAAAAAGAAAGAAAGAAAGAAAAGAAAAGAAAGTTTAAAAAGTTTTTAAAACCAATGTAATGTTTTTTGTAGTGGGAGGTATATTTAGGTAAGACTTTTTTATCCCTATTAGAAATGTTTGGGGGAGGGGCCACTAGTTGACATGGTGATTAGAGCACTAAACTCCCACCTGGCTGACTACGGATTGAATCTCAGACCTGGCAGCTTGCTTTGTCACTTTTCATCTCTCTCTCTCTGGTGAATTAAAATAATAATAGTAGTAGTAATTATTAAAAGTAATTCTTTTTTTAAATAAAATTTTAATGTTTGGGGGGAGAAGACCATGTACATGTCTTGGCAAGGATTTCTTGGGTCTGCAGGTGGTGTAGTGGTGAAGGCACTAGACTCCCACATGGTCAACCACAGTTCGAGTCCTAGACCTGGTGGCTTAAAATTCACACTGGGTACATGTGCGCACATGCCAAAATCCTGAGAGGAGGATGGAGGAGAAGGCATTGAGGCAGGCCATCCACCCCAGGAGGACGATTTCTCACCTTCTCTGTGTCTCCAGCAAGTTCACGCACTCTATAGCAAAAATCCCTCCAACAAAAAATACAAGGATTTCTTAAAGTCCTTGAAGCCAGAGAGGGCTTCTCAGATTAGGTAATGACTTCTGTCCTCATCCACGCAAGATTTACAACAGTCTTGAACACCCTGCATCGCCTGACCACATTTAATTGTGGCTACAGTGGACCATGAAACAAATACAGAAAATTAAGAAACTTAGCCTTGTGCAGTAAAACTCAGAGCAGGTCTTTAAGCTTTTGCACTCAGCCCCATAGCCTAGACTAAAAATCCAAATGAAGTCACTCTTGGTGAAGTCCCACAGGACCAAACTGAAACAAAGCTGTTTATCTGACCTTCTAAGAAACTGAGAGAAAGAGAGGTGGCCAAATTTCCCAAACAGGCCAGTTCCAATCAGCATGATAATGAAGTTCCCTCTGTTTTAATCCCTGCACAAAGGAAGTGACCCAAAGTAACCTGAAGGGAACCAATCAGTGATTTCTCTACTGTTCTGTGTCCCTGTGCTGGCCTTAAAAGGACAGTAACTCTGAAATGACCGAGTCCACTCTCTGTTCTTTATTTCTGTTTTGCTGGCCCTTCAGTGTCTAGAAAACCAGCCTCCTCTGCTTCGCTCATCAAAACACGTATTTATTTAACAACATGAAGTGTAGCGCGATTCTAGAATTGCAAATCAAAAGTCAATTCAGATCTTTACATTTGTTGTCATTTGTCTTGGCCCAGAGTAATAAAGCCCTTTGTAATAAAAAATAAAAGAATGCCAGACCTGTATTCTCATGGTTCAGGGAGCCCACATGACTGACCACGGTTCAAATTCTACCCCTAAAGGTTTGACCAACATGCTGAGAAGAGTTGTCAGCACGACCACGTCCCATTGAGGAGTGCCTTTTCTCTCTTTCTCTCTCTGTGGCAAAAACATACACCCTCCGACCATTAAAAAAATACTCATCATCCATTTTTAAAATAATAATAAAATGCTAAGTTTTGGGTAAACTGCCCTCCAGAAAGATCTTAACCACAGTTCTGAAGTCAGAAGACCCTGTCCTGTATCCCAGAGGCATGCCCTTGGGAATGTCCCTCATGCTCTATAAGTGTCCCCTAATCCCTAAGAGAGAGGTGGAGGGGGGCTTAAGACTCTTACACCCTACAGATTATGAGTCCACCCTCCCTCCCTCTCTGCACCACTGTCACACTTAAACGCAGGCTCAAATCCAGCCCGGGCAGAGTCAAAGCCTGAATCCCTGAGCCTGGGAGGAGATGGAATCCTTCTTGCCTACCCTCCACCCCCAGCCCAGTGATCTGTAGAGTTTCCTGAGAAGAATTTCCCCTAGAGTCAGAGGAGGGGGCAGAGGAAGGCCAACGCAGGGAAAGGGTCTAAGAGAAGCAACAATGCAGAGAAGATGGCCGGACCTGGGAGAGCGTCCACAGACGGACATGGCACACGGCCAACCTCCAGATCAACAAAAGGCCTTCAGGCAAACGAAGACAGGAGGACAGCGTTTCCAAGCACTTCCTGGGAGGAGCCCTGATTGGTGACTTACCAGCAGCTTCCAGTGAGGCAAGCCATGCAGCGTCTTTGGAATGTTCATGGAAAATGCATATCATGAAAAAAAACTCAACACCAAATTTTATCATTTTTTATCACAAAATGCATCAAAATTAATTAAATTCATACTTCTATTTTCCCATGATTTTTTTTTTAATTGCTTGAGAGCGCGTGCACTCACCAGAGAGAGCAAGAGGGAGGGAGAGAGCCTACCCAGTGGGACATGGTTTATTTCTTCTCCATTTCTCTATTCTCTCAGGATTTGGCGTACCCCTCCACTGCCCCCCCCCTACCGCTGCCACCAACACACACACACATACCGTGTTTCCAAGCAACCAGGGCTGAAGTTCAAACCATGGTTGGCCATGTGGATTGGCTTCCTTTAGCCACCAGGCTGCAGGGCAGTCCCTCTGTTTTTTCAATTTCCTCACAGTTCACTCTAAATGTTCTACATTATTCACAATAGCCAAAAGGTAGAAACAACCCAAATGTTCACTGGACCAAAAACACGGAACATATATACAGTAGCACTCACGCCCTAAAGGAATAAAATGCCAAAGCACGCTCCGACGTGGACGAACCTCAAGGACACTACAGTAAGTGCAGTGAGCCTGTCAGGGGAGGACAAAACCCATCTGCCCTGTTAACATGATTCTGGAGGCCGCCGTCTGTACTGAGCTCCTGCACCAGACCCTGGCACCGAATCAGACGAGGCCAGGCTGGAGTCCCACGCACTGCCAGGTGATCACGTCCAACTCTGATCCAGGCCAGCTTTCCAAAGATACTGGATTCATAGCAACCTATCACAGGGGCCCCAGTCTAGCTGAGTCGGCAAAAATAAGAGAGGTATCTGCTTGTTTTTTAAAATAATGATTTATTTGGGCTAGCAGGCAGCATGGTGGTTGGGGCACTGGACTTCCACATGTTTAACTGTGGTTCAAGTCCCATATCTGGTGGCTTGCTTGTTTTTGTTTTTGTTTTTTTGCTTTAAAGAATTATTTTATTGGGAACCAGCAGTTAGCGTAATGGCTATGTCGCTGGACTCCCACGTAGTCGACCGTGGTTCACGTCCCGGACCCAGTGGCTTAAAACTCACGCCGGGTGCATGTGCGTGCATGCCCAAGATCCTGGGAGGAGAATGGAGGCGAAGGGATTGCAGCGTGGCCATCCGTCCTGGGGTGTGATTTCTCGCTTTCTGTCTCTATGTCTTTCTCTGTCTGGTGAGCGCACGCGCCCTATAGCGAAAATCTCTCAAAAAAAAAAAAGAATTATTTTATTTACATATTCATTTATTTATTTATTCATTCATTCATTCATAATTTGACCAAAGAGGGACAGAGTGAGAATAAAAGTGAGAGGGAGAGAGAAAGAAAGGGACAGTGAGAAAGCAAGCTACCAGGTCCGGGACTCAAACCACAGTCAGTCATGTGGAAGTCCAGCACCCTTAACCACCACGCCACCTGCCAGCCCCATGGCTTGTTTTCTTACTTTTTCTGTCTCTGGTGAGCACATGTGCCTTCTAACAAATTTTAAAATACTAATAGGTAAATTTGTAAAGATTTGCTACAGGGCACGTGCACTCACCAGAGAGAGACTAAGAGAAAGGGAGAGAGAACATGAGAAAGCCAGCCGCCAGCCAGGTCCAAGAGTCAGACCACAACTGGCCACGTGGGAGTCCAGAGCCTTAACCACACCACCTGCTGGCCCCCATTTTTCAAAATCTGCCAACAGGCACAGGGACTCCCCAGAGACAGAGAGAGAAAGTGAGAAAGCACACCCCCAGTAGGAGACAGTCACACTACAATCCTATTCCTCCATTTCCCCCTCTTTTTGGGCACACATGCACACACACCCGGTGTGTTTTGCAAGCTGCTAGTCCCGGGACTCCATCCAGGTAGGTCCCGGGACTCCATCCATGTGGGTTCCAGCTCCCTTAACCAGCACACCACCGGCTGGCTCCACTCTGTTTTGACTTTATAAGGAAGGCAATTCTGAAAAAAATCAATCACTCTTCATTCCTTTTTTTTTTTATTCTATTGTCCAAGTATGCATGCACACAACAGAGAGAAAGAGAGAGAAATCTCCCTTTAACAAGACGTCGTTGTGCCACAGTCTCTCCCTTCTGTCAAGACTGTGGACACATGGAGTGGTGTGCCCATCAAGACCCAGGTCAGGACTCGGCTGCAGTCAGCCATGCGAGCTCCGGCTCCTGACACAGCACCTGACCCTGCCACTCCAGACCCTCGCCTTTCTCTCCACTTCTGCTCTCTCCAGCCATTTCTGCCAGGCCACACTGATGGTGAGTAGCAGAGCTGCCACTAGAGACAGGCATGGCTCCCCACTCTTGCTGTCACCCACTCTGCCACCCCACGGTCCCCTGGGCCTCCACGTGCCTGGCGGGCGTGCCTCCTCCTGCCTGTGATCCAGCCTCGCGGAGGCTGAGGCGGGATGGAGTGTGGAGACCCTGTTGAGGGTGTCTGTCTGCTTATTTCCCTCTCATAGAAAAGGAAGAAAGAAACTTTTAAAAAAGAAGAAGAAGACTGCACAGCTGGACCAGGAAACCCATGACCTGGCAGGAAAAGCCCTCGGTAGAAAGAACCTGATCCACAGAGGGAGCTCGTGGGCATCTCCATCTCCCTCCGGGCTCCGTTCTGAAATGCCATAAGTCCAACAATGTAAGAAGCCCGTGTGTGGGCCAGCCCGGCCTAATGGTTACATAGCTGGACTCCCACATAGTTGACCACGGTTCAAGTCCTAGACCAGGCGGCTTAAGACACACCGGGCACATGTGGGTGCATGCCCAAAATTCAAAGAGGAGAATGGAGGAGAAGGAAATGCGGCATGGCCATCCTCTCGGGGGGAAGGGGAGACTTTATTGTTTTCTTTCTCTGTCTATCTCTGTGTCTCCATGTTTCCAGCAAAAAATTTTGCTACACGTGCCCTTTAGCAAAAAAATCTCTCAAAAAAAAAAAAAAAAGAAGTCCCAGAGGTCACCATTCTCCCTGCAGACTGAAAGATGGCCTAAAGACACTTGTGAGATAAAATTTCAGAACATGGTGACTCCTCTATCGGAGAATTTCAGACGCTGAGTTTCCGTATTCTGAATGATAATACACAGCTTCGTTCACTCTTCACAGAGAGGACACCAGCCAGGCCTGGTACCCTGTCTACGTCACAGGGCTAATCTTACTTCTGAGTCTCGGGTTACGGCCACACAAGCCCCAGCCTCCTGTAGGGCCAGCGCGTGGGAGGTGAACTGCCCCTGCTCTATGCCGACTGGCAGCTCCTCTTGTCATCAAGGGCTCGTGCTGAGCCACCACTGAGCTTGACAGACAATAACAGCAACAACAACGAGAAGCCCTGCCTGGAAAATCATTGTTTTTATACTCAACACAGATCACATTGGTAGACAGTTTCCAAACACGCGCCAACCCACAAATAGATTCTCCAGCTTTACCCCGTTGGATGCAAGCAAACCCCAAGGGCACACGGCCCTTCCCCAGACCACAGTGGTCTTACACAAACGTCATGATGCAAGACACTTGCTTCTGTTCATCTCAGCAAACAAGAGCAAGAAGAGCCGGGGAGTAGACCAGCTGGTGATGTGGTGGTTGGAGCAGCTGGATCCCAAATGGCCAATTGCATAGTTCAAGTCCCAGATCCAACAGCTTGAAAACACTCCAGGCTTGTATGCGTATGCACCCAAAATCCCAAGAGGAGAATGTTTCTCTCTGGCACGTGCCCCATCGCAAGAAGAAAAAAGAGTAGCAAGAGGGAAAACACAGAGTTCCAAGTAAAGAACTTCAAGTTGGTATACATTTTGTTTTTTTATTGCCAGAGAGACACCTGGAGAGAGAAAGCATCTCCCAGTTAGGATACTCAATGATTTAGGTTCAAAATAAAATTTTAGTAGATAGATAGATAGATTAATTAATTAATTAATAAAAAAGGTCAGCCAAGATTCTAGGCATGCTCATGTTCCCAGAGTATTTTTTCAAGCCCCCGGGGCCGGAACCCAAACTGCAACCAGCCACGAGGCATCCGGTTCCCCATACACAGGGCCTAGCCCCGCTAAACTTCGAGGCTTGCCCTACGTTCATTTTTATTCCACAAGTAATACACGTGATAAAGGGGGAAAAAATTAAAGATGTTTGCCTTAGAGCAGAACTTTGTGCTTAGAAGAGAACTAGGGAGACCAGCAGTTAGCATAATGGCTATGTCACTGGACTCCCAAGTAGTTGACCGTGGTTTGCATCCTGGACCCGGTGGCTTAAAACTCACGCCGGGTGCGTGTGCGTGTGTGCCCAAGATCCCAAGAGGAGAATAGAGGAGAAGGGATTGCGGCATGGCCATCCCCCCTGGGGGGTGATTTCTCGCTTTCTGTCT
>NW_006203496.1:209082-214906 GCF_000334495.1 Tupaia belangeri chinensis
TTAATTAATTAATTAATTAATTAATAAAAAAGGTCAGCCAAGATTCTAGGCATGCTCATGTTCCCAGAGAATTTTTTCAAGCCACGGGGGCCAGAACCCAAACTGCAACCAGCCATGAGGCATCCGGCTCCCCATACCCAGGGCCTACCCCCGCTACACCTCGAGGCTTGCCCTACGTTCATTTTCATTCCACAAGTAATACACATGATAAAGGGGAAAAAAATTAAAGATGTTTGCCTTAGAGCAGAACTTTGTGCTTAGAAGAGAACTAGGGAGACCAGCAGTTAGCATAATGGCTATGTCACTGGACTCCCAAGTAGTTGACCGTGGTTTGCATCCTGGACCCGGTGGCTTAAAACTCACGCCGGGTGCGTGTGCGTGTGTGCCCAAGATCCCAAGAGGAGAATAGAGGAGAAGGGATTGCGGCATGGCCATCCCCCCTGGGGGGTAAACATCCCCCCTGGGGGGTGATTTCTCGCTTTCTGTCTCTCTGTCTCTGTCTGGCGAGCGCACGCGCCCTATAGCAAAAACCTCTAAAAAGAAAAAAAAAAATGAAGAGAACCAGGGTTATAGCTCTTGTGCAGCCTGAGATTCTCTTAGGATCCCAGGGAACACAGGCTCACGGCTGGGTGCCGTGCCCTCAGTAATGCTGGGAAACCTGCAGCAGAGCTCAGCTCTGGGCTCCTTGAGGGCCGGGAGCAGATCTGGCTTGTCCTTGCCACTACGGTCCCTAGCACAGGGCCGAATGCTGTGGATAAATAAACTGAAACCCTATCAAAAGCTGCACGCACTAGAGGCCAGTGGGTGGTGTGGTGGTTAAGGTGGCTGACTGGGGGGTTCAAGTCCTGGACCCAGCAGCTTACAAACACACTGGGCACGTGCGCATGAGTGCCCAAAATCCTGAGAGGGAAATGAGAGAAGGTCCTGGGGTGTGGCCATCTCTCGTTCTCTCTCTCTCTCTCTCTCTCTCTCTGTCTTTCTCACAAGCACAAGAGCCCTAGAGGAAAAAGTCGCACCCACTAGAGAACAAGCTCCCTGCTGTTGAAAGGACCGCGAGGGCAGCAACAGCTGTTTTCCAAGAACTGAACTGGACACTGTTGACCATGCAGAGATGACCCTGGGAAACACAGGCCCCATCAGATGCCCTCAGCGCATTCAACATTTCCTCCTCCTCCTCGCTGCTTTGATTCCGAAGAGTCCAAAGCCTAAATTTTGCCTGGGCACCTCCCTGGGCCCATGTTCAACTGAGGCCCATCTTTACTCTGCCTTCTCCTCTCCAAAACAAATCCTGTCAGGGCTGGCAAGTGGTGTGGTGGCTATGGCGCTGGAATCCCACGTGGCCGACCAAAGTTCAGGTCCCGGACCTGGTGGCTTTCTCACTTTCTCTTTCTCTCTCTGTCTCTCTCTCTCTGGTCAAACAGAAAAAAGTAATAATAATAAATAAGGTTGAATAAATAATTAGTTTAAAAAAAAATCCTGGGGCCAGCAGGTGGTGTGGTGGCTGGACTCCCACATGGCCAACCATGGTTCAAGTCTCGAACCTGGTGGCTTGCTTTCTTACTTTCCCTTTCTCTTTCTCTGTGTCTCTCTCTGGTCAAATTAAGAAATAATAATAACAGCAAATGGAATGAAATAAATAAGTCTTAAAAAAAAATCCCGTCTTCTGAGGACTCTAATTGCAGGAATGAACAGACCCCAGATGCACCTGCATTTTGGTCCCAGTTAATACTCTGAACCTTGAGGTCCTCAACTGTAAAGGGGAAATGGTATTTTCTACATCATGTTACATGAACTGCTTACCTTAAGGCCCGGCACAGGGCTTTCTAAGCACTAGCTAATACTAGTATCATTAAAGCCACAGAGAATCCCAGCAGTGCAGGTTGTTGAGGGAGAGGAGAAGCGGAGGGAGTGCCCATTAGAAATGGCTACGGCAGGTCCCGATTTTTTCACTGAAGTCATTGAAGGGTGGCAAGAGTACTCTGCATATTTTAGTTAGGATACCCAATGATTTAGGGTCAAAATAAAATTTCAGTAGAAAATTAAAGAAAAAAAAGAAGGCCAGCCTTGGGGTCAGCAGGTGGCATGGTGGTTAAGGATGCTGGAATCCCATATGGCTGACCACGGTTTGAGTCCCAGAGCTGATGGCTTGCTTTCTCCCTTTCTCTCTGACTCTATCCCCCTCTGGTCAAATTAAAATAAATAAATAGATAGATAGATAAATAAATAAATGTTAAGTAATTCTTTAAAAAAGAAAAAGAAGGCCAGCCTCATAGCCTAGCAGACAAAGGAGCCAAATCCCCACCCCAGTAGCTTGAGAAACACACCAGACGCATGTGCCTGTGTGCCCCAAATCCCAAGACGGCCAAACAGAGACCGGACCATGGCATGACATGCCCTATTGAGGGTGCTTTCTCTCTCTCTCTCTCTCTCTCTCTCTTTCTCTTTCTCTCGCTCTGTCTCTGGTGAACGCACTCACCCCTAGCAACTGAAAAAAAAAGAAAAAAACGAAAAAAAGGGGCTGGCAGGTGGCATGGTGGTTAAGGTGCTAGACTCCCACATGGTCGACCGCAGCTCAAGTCCCAGACCTGGTGGTTTGCTTCCTTGTTTCCCCCAACCCCTCCCACACGGCCAACTCCATGGTTCTAGACCTGAAAACCATGCCAGGCACATGTATATGCATGCCCAGAATCCCAAGAGAAGGATGGGAGGAGAAGGGATTACGGCATGCCCATCCCCCCTGGGGAACGAGTTCTCGCTTTCCCTCTTTGTGTCTCTTTCTGTCTCTCTCTGGTGAGCACACATACTCTGGGGCAAACACCCAAAATACAGAAAGAAAGAAAAACCCAGGTCAGTTTAACAGTCTCTCTCCCTCTCCTTCTCACACATACCCCCCCCCAAGCATCCTTGAAGTCAATACAACTGTGACCCTAATACATTAAGAAAAATGCCCTAAACCAGCCAAGAGTGAAAATAAACATGACTGAGCAATAAATTAGGATCTCCTTCACCCGCCTTCTACCTCCCACATGCTCGGGGCTCACGCAGGGGAAAAGCCAGGCTTCGGTGTCACCAGGACCCACTCTCCGCCTTCTGCACACATGTGTACCCTCCCCCAGGTGACTCTAGGCCCTGCATCCAGGGGCGCTGGGCAAACCTGAGCCGACGCAGATGGAATGAGCAGCTGTCTCAGGGCCCGAGCCCAGGCGGAGAGAGACAGACTGCGAGGGCATAGGAAGCTCCGTGGGGAAAAGACGCCCCGTTTTCCTGCCCACTGCCCTGACCCTTGAGTACGATGGTGCTAGTGGGAAAAAGTGTTCATCCAAACATTTGATGACATCCTCCGCTAGCCTTGGACCATGACCCTCGGGTGTAGACAAAGTATTGGAATCAAGGCAGACTGAAGGTCACTTAATCCCATCCGTCCATGTGACAGATGGGAAAACGAATCTAGAGGCTTTTTTTTTTTTGTGAGAGGTTTTTGCTATAGGGCGCGTGCGCTCGCCAGACAGACAGAGAGACAGAGAGGCTGAAAGCGAAAAATCATCCCCCAGGGAGGATGGCAACGCAGCAATCCCTTCTCCTCCATTTTCCTCTCGGGATCTTGGGCACGCACGCACGTGCGCCCAGCATGAGTTTAAGCCACCGGGTCTGGAACTCAAACTGCAGCCAACTACATGGGAGTCCAGCGACACAGCCATTACGCTAACTGCTGGTCCCGGATCTAGAGGCATTAAAGGACTTGACTGACCTCAAATTCTACCTTACTGCAGAACTGAAAATGGATTCCAGATCTCCCCCGTTTTAAACCACTTTTGCTTTTTGACTCTTCATTGCTCCTACAGTATGACCTAAGATCATTCATCCAACTCCTCCTTGAAGACTCTCTGGGCAGCTGAAACAGTAAGATTCTCTATAATAATAATAAAATACCTATCTGCAGACACAAAAAAAGGATTCTTGCCCGTCGACATTAAACTACTGGTAAGCACCAACTACGTGCAAAGTTCAGCCTTAGGTACCAGGAAAGAACCGAATGAATAAGACACTCTCCCTCCCCTTCTGGGTGCTTCTGGTTTAAACTAGATTCCACTGAAATGGATAAACAGAAGAGACTCAGGCCACGAATGAACATGGAATAAACACAGATAACAAATAGACAAGATTAAATATTTAGATTATGTATTGGCCAGGGGTTAAGTGGATTAATGGAGTGATGAGTTGGGCAGAGTTATGGGATTTCCATGTTTAGACAGAGTGGATTAGGTCGTGGAGCGTATGGAAATGCAAATTGAAACTGCTGTAATCAGCACTAACACCCTGTATTCGTCTCTGGGTGCCTTTCTGTCAAAGGGCAGGAGGTGCAGGACAGACGGTGTCTCACCCATCTTTATGACATCCTGGTGAGTCAGAGCAGCTCTGTAACTCCCAGGCTCCTGGTGAGGGAGCAGACCGGGGCAGCCAGGAGTGGGAAGGCCAAGAGGCGCTGCAGTCCCGTCCCGGCTCCTCCTCATTTGCAGCCCTAATGCTTCCCTGCACACTTGGGCAATTCAAACAGGCAGCAGCACGAGGAGTCCCTGCCCCACAGTCCTTTAATCTCAAGGGAGGAGAAATTGTGAGCTACCGTGTAATTATGTCCCAAGTCCTTCAAATATGTGTCTTGGATTCTTTATAGAATGGACGTTTCTTAAGGACAGGAACCAACTCTGAACCTCCCAGGCCCAACAGCATAGCCAGGAGGCGTGAAAGAACAGGGACGTGGGTCACAGCCCTGGCTCCAGGAGTGGTCTGGAAGAGCAGTCAAAGATGGCGGTGCTGTGGACCCTGCATGTCGCCTGCTGCCCATTGGCTCCTGCCCGGCACACCTGCCCCTACTGAGCTGGCTCCTGCAACAAGGCTCTACCTGGGCTGTGATTCATGTGGAGGCCTTGCGATTGCAGACACTGAGGAGGGTTATTCACAAAGACAGTGAGAAGCGCCAGGTGATGATCATCCCCCTCGGGGGGTGATTTCTCACTTTCTGTCTCTATGTCTCTGTCTGTCTGGCGAGCGCACGTGCCCTATAGCAAAAACCTCTCCAAAATAAATTTAAAAAATAAAAAAAAAAACAAGAAAGAGAGATAGAGAGATAGAAAGTGAGAAATCACCCCCCCAGAAGGGATGGCCATCCCTTCTCCTTCATTCTCCTCTCGGGATCTTGGGCATGCACGCACACGCACCCAGCGTGAGTTTAAGCCACCAGGTCTGGGACTCGAACCTGGGTCTTCCCACATGGGATTCCAGCGACATAGCCATTACACCAACTGCTGGTCCCTTCTCCATTTCTCCATCCTAGGAGGATTTGGGACACCCAAACACATGCACACAGAGTGTTTCTCAAGCTATGAGGACTGGGATCCAAACTCCCTTAACCACTGGGCTATAGGGCCAACCAACCCCAAAGTTATGAACTCCTAATGGAACCCTTCTAGTTTACAGAAAAGAAGCTGAGACCCTGAGATTCTAAACAACCTACCTGTCAACGTAGGCTTTAAAACCTCACCTCCAAAATAAGGCACTGTTCTAGCAAACCTCAGAAGCCTGTTCGGCTCCTGGCCTCGCTGCAGTTCACAGGCCTGCTATCTTCTTCCCCATAAACCAGAAACCCTGCCTTGTGAGATAAGGTGAGGAACCGCCCCTCTTCTGGCCAGGAACTCTGCAATTCAACCTCACCATGAGTTAAGTGCAGACAAAAGCCGCAAAGAGTTGCAGGTGTGGACAAAGAGGCTCCCGACCTTTATCCACCTCCTGTTGGGTGTGTTCTGCCCACAATTCCCATGGAGTGTCG
>NW_006203496.1:214937-216188 GCF_000334495.1 Tupaia belangeri chinensis
AGCAGGACCTCCACAAATCTCAAGGGGTTCTGCAGCCTGGGCCTTCTATCCCATAGCCCCTGCTATTCCAGGCTAATCCCTTCGCTTTCCCCAGAAGAAATGAGGCATCCTCTGAGTTCGCCTCCAGTTTACCCTCCCAGGCCCCTACAACTGTTGCTTTTCCATTTAAAGAATTATTTATTTTTCTTAATTTGCTATAGGGCATGTGCACTCTCCATAAAGAGACAGAGGGAGAAAGAGAGAAAGTGAGAAAACAAGCCGCTGGGTCCCAAACCCGAACTGCAGTCAGCCATCCGGGAGGCCAGCATTTTAACCACCATACCACCTGCTGGCTCCCAAACCACTTTTTGTTTTTTTTTGTTTTGAGAATTATTTATTTAATTTTACTTACTTGTTCATTTATTTTAATTTGACCAGAGAGAGATACACAGAGAGAGAGAGAGGGAAAGCGAGAAAGCAAGCCACCAGGTCCAGTGTTCAAACTGCAGTCGGCCATGTGGGAGTGTCCAGAGCCTTAACCACCGCACCACCTGCTGGTTCCCAATAATTATTTATTTATTATCATTATTTTTTTCAATTTGTCCAAAGAGAGACAGAGTGAGAAAGAGACAGAGAAAGTGAGAAAGCAAGCTGCCAAGTCCAGGACTTGAACTGTGGTCGCCCATGTTGTTTTTTTTAAAGTAACTGTTTATTAAGCATCTACTGCATTGCCAGGCACTGAAGAGACATCATGATTTGTGTTATCAGTTGGGTCATAGTTTGTCCCCCAGCATTTCGTGTGTTGGAGTTTGACGTGGAGAGGAGATGAGGCCTAGTGCGTAATGAATGGTTCGTGGTCATCTCAGTGCGGTGACACTCCTCCAAACAAGTGAATGACGGCTGGAGAGACCCAATGAGCATTAGATCTTGTGGGAGGAGGTTAGTTCTCATGAGAGCTGGTTGCTATAAACGAGAGCAAAGGACCTGCCCTCTCTCAAAGCCATCCTCTATGCTTCTGGCTGTGTGTCGTGGGCCTAGTTCTTTGGACTTTCCAGCCACCATAATTATGAGTTTTACAAAGAAACCTCTACTCCCTTAAATTTACCCATTCTGAATATTTCTGTTAGCAATGCTCTAAAATGGACCAAGACAATTTGTCACAGCAATCCTGCAACAGAGAAATACTTCTAAGAAGGTATCAGGTCCCTGTCGCCTCGAGGATCTAGAAGTTCTTTTTTTTTTTTTTTTTTTTTTGGGGGGGTTTTTTTTTTG
>NW_006203496.1:216277-222171 GCF_000334495.1 Tupaia belangeri chinensis
CCCGTCTCCTCCATTCCTGTCTTGGGATCTTGCACGCCCATGTGCCCGGGGTGAGTTTAAGCCACCAGGTCCGGGAGTCGAACCACAGTTGACTACATGAGAGTCCAGCGACATAGCCATTACGCTAACTGCTGGTCCCTCTAGAGGTCCTTACTTGCCCAAGGTTACGTGTTAAACAATCAGGAGTCATTCAGTTTGGTTGTACTTATGGAAACCACCCTCCCTTTATTGGATATTGAAAGTATGTTTAGTTCTCATGCAACAGCTAATGTTTGGAACACACCTTGCTGAATAATTTGGGACTGGTCTAATCCCAAATCTCATTGACAATGATTGGCTGCTTTTGTTTTTAGAAATGACTCTCTCGCTCTCTCTTCTTAAAAATATTTATTCATTCATTTATTTTAATTTGACCAGAGGAGAGAGAGAGAAAGTGAGAAAGCAAGCCACCAAGCCTGGGACTCAAACCATGGTTGGCCTTGTGGAGAGTCCAGTGCCCTAGCCACGCCACCCACTAGTCGCCAAGCCCTAGTTGCCTGTTCATGGCTTAACATCGCCTTTGGTTTCTACAGAGTTGGACTACGAGATGGCTGATAAGTTATTTCCTCACCTTCATTATCTCCTTTTTCCTTCTTCTGTCCTTATATTCTTTCTTCTTTGATTTCTTATAAGGCTGGCAAGATTTTGGTCTTCTCTGAGAATATGACAGTTTCACTTTCTCCTTTGTTGGAATCAATCAGAAGTTCTTATGAAAGAAATCAAGATGGGAGGCAAATGTCAGTCATTTCCAGTGTGTTTTCCTGCAACCCACCTCCTTCACCTCATCAAAAGTTGGCATGCCCCAACTTCTATTATGTCTTCCTTCTTTTTTTAAGACAGATTTTTTGCTATAGGGCACGTGCACTCGCTAGAGAGTCAGAGAGAGAGTGAGAAATCACCCCCAGGGGGATGGCCATGCTGTAGTCCCTTCTCCTCCATTCTCCTCTCAGGGTTTTGGGCACACATGCACATCTGCCTAGTGTGAGTTACAAGTTGCTGAGTCTAGGACTCAAGCCACAGTTGGCCATGTAACGAGTCCAATGCCTTAACCACACTATGCTTCCTTTTTTTAGAGAGTTTTGCTATAGGGCATGTACCCTCACCAGAGACACAGAGAGAGACAGAGAGAAGGTGAGAAATCAACCCCTGGGGCGGGGGGGAGTGGAAACCACTCCTTTTAAAAATATAATTTAAAAATTTTTTCTATAGCATGTGTAGCTTGCTGGAAAGAGAGAGGGGTCAGGGGATCAACTTCTAGGGGGGATGGCCATGCTGCAATCTCTTCTCCTCCATTCTCCTCTCAGGATTTTAGGCACGCACATACAAGTGCCCTGTGTGATTCTCAAGCTGCAGGGTCCGGGTCTCGAGCCTCAGAGTTGGCCAAGTGGGCCCCAGCTGCCTTAACCACACCACAAGCTACACGCTCCATTTAAAAAAAAATTTTTTTTGAAAAATTTCTATCTTTCATGAGAAGAGGAAGAGGAAAAAGAAGGGGGGTGGGGAGAGAGAGAGAGAGCACGAACCGCCCCAAAGGGTCTCGTCATACCACGATTCTCTCTACAACCTCCCAGCCAGCCAGAATCATGGGAGTCCCTGCATGTTCAGGTCAACCTGGGAACCAAACCAGGGCCTTCCCAGATGGCTCCCTTACTGAGCAGCAGTGTCCCTGCAGCCTGTGCCACCTCAGCTGGGGAGGTATCACCCGAGAGGAGGAAGGGGAGGATGATAAAGCCTGGAACAGACCCGGTGTGGGGGACATGTGAGAGTCCGGGGACACACAGGCAGGGCACATGATGGAAACGGGGGAGGGAAGCCCACACTGGACAGGACCAAGGACGTACAGCTAGCGGCTCCACGAGTTTCCATGAAAAGCAGAAGCACAGAAAGGCAAGCAGACAGAGACCCGGAGTCAGGAAGGCGCCTGCAGGAGAGACAGCGCCAAGGAGCCAGCCGCACAAGGCCGAGGCAGGTGACAACGCAGACATTCTGGAGAACAGAAGGGCATTCAGGGAGGGGAGCCAAGGCCACATGGGGCTGACTTCTTTTTTTCTAAAGGATTAAGAGTGAATCACTGTTTTCATAAGCATCAGTGCACACGCCATATGTTAGGTGTTGCTGGAGTGGAAAACACAGAACATGACTTAGAACAGGCCCGGCAGCCTCGCACTGCCCTCGTGGGGGCCGTGAGAGCGCGCGTGGGCTCAGATTCCCCCAGAGATGAGCTCATGATTCCCCAGCCTCGCTGGGGCACGGGCCTCACCCCTCCCTCCTATAAAGTGAAACCCAAACCAATATAAACCTGCGAACCTTCCCTGACTCCGAGGTTCGCAGGAGTGGGAGTCGGCCACATCACTAATGACAGATTCCCCAGCGAAGGCGCAATAAACGCTTGCTAATTAATTACAGAGGGAAGAGGAACAGGATTCTAATTTAGGTCATAGACGCCTTTGAAAATCTGATGAAAGCTACGAAATCCTCTCCCCAGAAAAAAGCACATGTGCGTATCTGCACCCGGTTTTATTTATGACGTCTGGATGTTCATTAAAGTCCTGAGGCTGAGACCAAGGGGTTCTATGCGCCCCTGAGGAAGAGCCCCAACTCAGAGCATGTAGAATGCTTTGCACCCACCAATCATTTTATCCAGCCAGACTCCTGGAGAGAGGGCCCAGGCCCAGTAGCTCTGACTCGCCCCCCCAGGGAGTGGAGCTAAGCTAGAACTCCTACCTCTGGATCAGCTGTGGCCTGGTGGTTATGGCAACTGGATCCCACATGGCTGGTTGTGTGCTAAGAGTCCTGAAGCCAAGGGCTTGAGAACACCGCAGGTGCATGTGCATGCATGCTAAAAATCCCAAAGGGTGGGACCACCAGTTAGTATAATGGCTATGCTGCTGGAATCCCATGTAGCCGACCGCAGTTCAAGTCCCAGACCCAGTGACTTAAACTCATGCCAGGCGCGTGTGCTTGCGTGCCCAAGATCCCGAGAAGAGAACAGAGAAGGGATTGTGGCGTGGTCATCCCCCCGGGGGGGTGATTTCTCACTTTCTGTCTCTCTGTCTCTCTCTGTCTTTCTGGTGAGTGCATGTGCCCTGTAGCAAAAACCTCTTAAAAATAAATAAATAAAAATCCCAAAAGGTGGAGGAGAGGGAGGAGTGTGATGTGACCATTCCACACAAGGGGAGCTTCTTTGCTTTCTCTCTGTATATACAGTTCTCTCCAGCAAGTGCACAAATTAAGAAAAACAAAAACAAACAAACAAAACCCCTACTTCCAAGGCCAGTCTTTTCCCATCACTCACTGGAAATTTGGAACATGCTATTAGGAAAACTGACTTTCTGTGTTATTCTCAGCATTTGTAAGCATCAAGGGCTTTTAGAGAACGGAGAAAGTTAGGCCCAGCCTTGGGGGAACACGTGGTAGAATACCGATCCGCGAGCTGGAAGGCTGTGGCTGCCGCGAACCCACCGGGCCTGCGCCGGCCCAAGCGCCTGACTAGCTGGAGGACTGGGGACGGGGGTCTCAGCGCGAGGAGACCCTGCTGAAGGTGCTGATCTCTGTCACTCTCACTTGAATTTTCTCTTATGCAAGAAATACACTAAGGTTTAAAAAAGGGAGAAATCTGGCTGCGTTTTCTCTTTATCTTTCGACGGAGTAGCACGTTCCTCAGCTTTGGCCTTCTTCCTCTACACTCAAAATAGAAGATGTGGGAGGATGCAGCCAGTGGGGGGGTGGTTAAGGCTCCGGATCCCACATAGCTGACCATGTGGTTCGAATCCCGAACCCAGTGACTTGAGAGTCACCCCAGATGAACGTGTGTCCACTCCAAAAATCATGAGAGGGGAATGGAGAAGGGACTGTGGCTTGGCCATCTCCCCTGGGGAGGATTTCTCACTTTCCTTCTGTCTCTGTTTCTCTCCAGGGAGCGCATGCTCCCTATGGTTAAACAAACAAATGAAAACCTAAAAAAAGAACAAGAAACAAAAACAGTATGTTTAAGAAAAGCCCAAAGACCTTGTTAAAAACTCCCAGTCTCACCCCCCTTAGGGTGGTTTCTCATTTTCCCTTTGTCTGTCTGGCAAGTATAGGTGCTCTAGAGAACATTTAAAATATAAAATAAAACAGGAGATGAGGGAAACAGTGAACTCGAGATCCAGCGGCTTTGAGCTCTGGTGAGGAGCTATCGTGTGATGGGATACCGACAACTACACCTATTTTAGCAGCACCTTCCACTTCGTCTGAAAACGGGACCCCTCCTGAGCAGATGACGAGTATGAAAGAGCAGGATAACAAGCCCCGCCACGCAATCTGGACCCGCTGACTGCTCCTGCTGCTGCCTAATCCGCTCGGGTACCAGGCGGTCTTCCAGCCTCTTGCCCATCTGAAAACTTCCCGTCGCCAGCCGCCGCTGCCTTCAGGGATGAATGGCGGAACAGAGGATGCTGAACAGGTAAGTTACGGTGAAGGAGCCTGACGTTGCGTGGAGGCTTCTGTTACGTACAGGTTCGTATGAGTTTAAGGTTTGTCTTAATGGGATTTTCACATTTTTTCCCTTTTGTGTGTGTGTGTAGAATAACTTTATCATAGCATTTTGTACTATCAATACTCAAGAATTTATCATTAGCGGAATAGTTTGCAAAAACAATGTGTGCATGCACACGCGGCCCCAGGTAGCATGGTGGTTAAGGCGGTGGACTCCTACCTGGCCTACCACAGTTTGAGTCCTGGAACTGGAGGCTCGAAAATCACGCTGGGCACATGTGCATGTGTGACCAAAACTCCAGGAGAATTGAGGAGAAGAGATTATGGCATGGCCATCTCTCCTGGGGGTGGTTTCTCGCTTTCCCTCTGACTGTCTCTCTGTCTCTGTACAGGGAGCAGATGCTCCCTATGGTAAAACAAAGAAAAACCTAAAAAAGAAAAAGAAACAAAAACAGTATGTTTAAGAACGACCCAAAGAGCTTGTTAAAAACTTCCCGTCTCTGGCCAGCATCATGGGTAAATCGTTATGGGAACTGGCTTCCACATGTCTGACCATGGTTAGAATCAGACCTGGCATCTTGATAAACAACCCTAAGTGTGTAGACGTGGGTGCCTAAATCTCAACAAGATAGAGCAATGGCGGATAAGGGATTACGGCATGACCATATCCCGTTGGGGGAATCTTCTCCTTTTCTCTCTCTCTGTCTCTGCCTTTCTCTAACACACATGTGCTCTTTCTGGCAAAACAAAAAGCAAATATGGGACCAGCAGGTGGCATAATGGTTATGTCACTGGACTCCCACGTGGTTGACTACCGTTTGAGTCCCAGACCCAGTGGCTTAAACTCTGGACGCGTGTGCATCCGTGCTCAAATCTAAGAGGAGGATAGAGGAGAAGGGATTGCGGTTACAGTGTGGCCATCCCCACGGGGGGTGATTTCTCGCTTTCTATCTCTCTGTCTCTGTCTTTCTAGGGAGCACATGTGCCCTATAGCAAAAACCTCTCCAAACAAACAAAACAAAACACAAAAAGCCCTCAGGCCCTCGGGCATCTTGTTGAGGTAGCAGTAATATACCATTCAAGCAATGGTAGCACTATGTAGCATGGGCCATCGGAGTGAGGCGGTTAAGGCAGCAGGAGCCCATGTGGCTCACTTAGCATATTGAGTCCTGGACCTGGTGACTGAAAAATACACAGGATGCCTGTGGGTGCATGCCCAAAATCCTGAAAGGAAAATGGAGGAGAAAGGATGGCGGTTTGGCCAACCCTCCTGAGGAGTAATTTCTCACTTTCCCTCTCTCTCTTCTATCTCTCTCTGGTGAGTACACACACCCTATATAAAAATTTAAAAAAAAAAAAAAAAAAAAAAAAAAGGACAC
>NW_006203496.1:222255-227440 GCF_000334495.1 Tupaia belangeri chinensis
TGCGTGTGTGTATACACATTATATATATATATATATATATATATATATATATATACACACACACACATATATATATATATATATATAATGTATATATAAAAAGAACCATATGACCATATGGAAGATCATAGGTTTGGTTGACCTGTACCTGCTTGGTGTGTTTATTCGTGGTCCTGGCTGGCAAGGGAGATCACGTTTGAGACTCTGCTGAGGGTGCTTACCTTCATTTTTTCTCTCTCTCAAGAAATAAACTTAAAACAAAAACAAAACTCCTGGGACCAGCAGATGGCATAATGGTTACGTCACTGGACTCCCACGTAGTCAACTGTAGTTCAAGTCCTGGACCTGGTAGCTTAAAACTCATGCCAGGTGTGTGTGCGTGCATGCCCAAGATCCTGAGAAGATAATGGAGGAGAAGGGATTGTGGCGTAGCCATTCCCCCGGGGGTTAGGGGGGGGTGGTGGTTTCTAGCTTTCTGTCTGTCTCTCAGTGACTGCACTCACCCTATAGTAAAAATCTCTCTAAAACAAAACAAAACTCACTCCCAGGCCCCAACCACTGGGCCAAGTGCCTGTTTCTAGAGGGTTAGGCACAGGCAATGTCAAATGTTCCAGAAGTAAGTTTGAAGAAAACCTGAGGCTGTGCTTCGAGGAACTATCCAGAGGACTAGGGAGGTACCTTGTGTTAAGGTTTAAAGATTTATCCCCCTCTGGGGGCCATGTTTTAAATTTTGGTCTTAGTGGGTGGTTGTCAAATGTTCTACAAGTTCATGTGTTGGGATCTGATTGCATTATAAAGACATTAAGTGAAAGCTTATACCCTTCATGGTATCCCAGGATGGGACCTTTGGGTGTGATGGAGTCTTTAGGGTGAGGCCTGACAGTGGAGTTCAGTGAGTTTATAAGCAGAGGGAATGAGACCAAACAAGAGAGAGAGTTATAGATACAGACCACTCTCTGTTCTGCTAAAACTTCTGCCTTCTGAGGAACCAGCAGTTGGTGTAATGGCTATGTCACTGGACTCCCATGTAGTTGACTGTGGTTCGAGTCCCAGACCCAATGGCTTAAACTCATGCCGGGTGCGTGTGCATGCCTGCCCAAGATCCTGAGAGAAGAATGAAGGAGAAAGGATTGCAACATGGCCATCCCCCTGAGGGGTGATTTCTCCCTTTCTGTCTCTCTGTGTCTTTCTGGCAAACACATGAACCCTACAGCAAAAACCTCTCAAAAAAAAGAAAAAAAGAAAAGAAAAAAAAAGTTCTGCCTCCTGAGTCAGTAGGTGGCATTATAAAATGCTAGATATCCACACGGCCGAAGGTGGTTTGAATCCCAGAGCCAGTAGCTTGAAAAACCATGCTTGGTTGGTTTGTGTGCATGCCCAAAGTCCAAGAGGAGAATGGAGGAGAAGGGATTGTGGTGTGGCCAATCCTCCCAAGGGGTGATTTCTCACTTTTCCTCTCACTGTCTCTGTCTCTCTCTGGCAAGCTCATGCGCCCTATTGCAGAAACCTAAAAAGAAAACCAAAAATCCCAAAAAACTGAGACTAGATATTCAACAAAAATATCAATGATGTAATTAATAAACAATTCATTAAAAGAAGTTGTGCCTTCCACCACTTTGTGATGGCTTAGGATTCCTGGAATTGTGAATTTTGCAAGTAAACCTCTATTTTCTTTATAAATTACCCAGTCTCAGGTATTTCTGTTAGCAACACAAAAACAGGCTAGACACCTTGCCTAACTCTGGTCTGATGTACAGATCCTCATTTGTACTCTCTGTAATGCCTGCTTCATTTTTTCTTTCTTTTTTTTTTTTTTTGGAGAGGTTTTTGCTATAGGGCGCATGCGCTCACCAGACAGACCGAAAGAGACAGACAGAAAGCGAGAAATCACCCCACAGGGTGGATGACCACGCCGCAATCACTTCTCCTCCATTCTCCTCTCGGGATCTTGGGCACGCACGCACACGCGCCTGGTGTGAGGTTTAAGCCACCGGGTCCGGGACTCAAACAATGGTCGACTACGTGGGAGTCCAGCGACATAGCCATTACATTAACTGCTGGTCCCTCCTGCTTCATTTTTCTACCCCTGCCCTCATCCTTCAAGAATGATGAGCTCCTTGAGAACAGAGACAAATTGAATGCTCATATTTGAATTTTTGGATCCTGGCACAATTGCTGGTTATTGACTGAGAGAACAGAAATAGTAGTTGAAATGCCAGAAGGTTGAATATTAATATGTTGAAGCATTTTAAGACTATAATTATGAGAAGGAATTCTTTATTTAACCAATAGAAATCTCATACACCATGAAATCCTACAAGTAAGGAGTTTTGATTGCACATATTTTTTCCCTTTATTCATAACAGAGGATGTGTGAATGCACATGAAAGAGAGAGAAAAGAGAACCCTCCATAGGGTCTGGGCATGCCATGGTCCCCTTCCTGTCCCTCAGATCCTGGGCATTTGTGGGCGTGCCCAGTGTGTTTCAAACTGGTTGGGCTGGGGACTCGAACCATGGTCACCATGTGGGATCCAGCTTCCCTTGAGCAGGGTGTTACTGCTGCTTCATGGAGCCAGCCCTGGCTGTACACGTTTTTATTTTTAATTTTTTTAGGTTTTGTCATAGGGCATGTGCACTTGCAGGAGAGAGACACAGAAAGAGGGAAAGCTAGAAATCATGCCTAAGGGGTGATGGCCGTACCGTAATCCCTTCTCCAGTTTCCTTTCAGCATGCACGCACACATGGCCCCTTGTGATTTTTACGATGTCGAGTCTGGAGCTCGAACTGGAGGCAGCCTGTGGAAGTCCAGCACCTTAACCACCATGCCGCGGGTTGGCCCTGACTGCACATTTCTTTCTTTTTCTTCTTCTTTTTTTTCTTAAAGAATTATTTATTTATTCAATTTTGTTATTTTTATGTTTTAATTTGACCAGAGAGAGACAGAGAAGAGGAAAGTGAGAAAGCAAGCAGCCAGATCCAGGACTTGAACTGGGGTTGGCCAGGTGGGAGTCTGGCGCCCCAATCACCATACCCCCTGCTGGCCCCGCTGACTGCACTTTTTTTTTTTTTTTTTTTGGAGAGATTTTCACTGTAGGGCACGTGCGCTCGCCAGACAGACAGAGAGAGACAGAGAGACAGAAAGCGAGAAATCACCCCCCAGGGGAGATGGTCACGCCGCAATCCCTTCTCCTCCATCCTCCTCTCGGGATCTTGGGCACGCACGCACATGCGCCCGGTGTGAGTTTTAAGTCACTGGGTCCGGGACATGAACCACGGTCGACTACGTGGGAGTCCAGCGACATTGCCATTACGCTAACTGCTGGTTCCCCTGACTGCACATTTTAATGCTCAGAGTAATTCACTGCTTCTCTCACCCTACTTTCCAGATACTCATTTTCTTGAAATAAGACATTTTCCCCTGTTCAGAAAATACCAACAGTATGTAACGCACTTGGTAAGAGGCATTATGCTAAGTTCTGTGGCAAATAAAAGAACTAAAAAAATTTGGTTCCTTCCCTCCAAGAGATAAGATCTGACGGTGAAAACAGACGTGCACGAGGCCACGGGTGTCGGGTGTTGAGTGCCGGCAAGGGGAGGGAGCTGATCCCCGGGCGCCTGTTTGTAGAGCTGACTACAGGTGAACGAGGTCGTAGGCACAGTGTGAGCAAAAGCGGGGTGAGGAGTTGCAAACGGGTGCTCATCCGTCGCCACTAGGACTGTTTCTCCTTTCCTTGTAAGAACCCTTTTGGAAAAAGAGAAAACTCCTTGGAAAACCCTCCACCACCATTGCAAATGGTGTAGGTGGTGTATTCTCTCTCTAGCCAAGGGGTGGGCATCAATTTAGACAGACTCCGTTCCCCATAGGGTTCGGGTGTTCAATGTGGTGGTTAAGGCACTGGACTCCCACATGGCTAACTGTGGTTCGAGTCCAGACCAGTAGCCTCAGGCTCCTGCCGGGCATGTGTGCGTGCATGCCCAAAGTCCTGAGAGGAGAATGGAGGAGCAGGGATTGAGGCGTGGCCATGCCCCCCCCAGGGGGTGATCTCTCTCTCGCTCTCTCTCTCTCTCTCTCTCTCTCTCGGGAGTAGACATGCCCTATAGCAAAAATCTCTCTTTAAAAAAAAAAAAAAGATCAAGATGATTCTGTATAAATATGTTGACATAAAACTTGAGGCACTGGGTCCTGCAGGTGGTGCGGTAGTTAAAGGCACTGATTCCCACAGGCGGCTTGCGCTCTTGCTTTCCCTTTCTATTTATCTTTATCTCTGTGTCTGTCTGTCTGTCTGGTCAAATGAAATAATAATAACAGCAGCAACAACAAACAGAATGAAATAAATAATTCTTAAAAAAAAAAAAAAAGTCTTGAGGAACTTACGTGCCGTGGGAGCAGCGAGTTCCTCGGTTCTGCAGATGGTCTTGCCTGCGTGGGATGGCCGCTTGGCAGGGGTATTACTAGGAGGCTCAAGCACTGGATGAGATGACCTTGAATTTTTTTTTTTTCTTAAGAATTAATTAACTTTAGGACCAGCAGTTAGTGTAACGGCTATGTCGCTGGACTCCCATGTAGTCAACCATGGTTCGAGTCCCGGACCCAGTGGCTTAAACTCACACCAAGCGCGTGTGCGTGCGTGCCCAAGATCCCGAGAGGAGAATGGAGGGAAGGGATTGCGGCGTGGCCATCCCCCCGGGGGGGGATTTCTCACTTTCAGTTTCTCTGTCTCTGTCTGTCTGTCTGGAAAGCGCACACACCCTATAGCAAAACCCTCTCTTAAAAAAAAAAAAAGTAATTAACTTTATTCATTATTTATTTATTTAAATTTGACCGGAGAGGAAAAGAGAGACCAACCGACCGACCAAGCTGCTAGGTCCGGGACTCGAACCCCAGTCAGCCATGTGGGAGTCCAGCACACCTAACTACCACGCCACCTGCTGGCCCCAACCTTGAATTTCATTTTATACCCAATATCTGCAAACTCCTGCTAACTATTTGTTGTCCATGACTGGGCCCAGTTAAGTGTCTCCAGGCAGCCCAGGGAATCTGCGGTGACGACAAAGCATGCAGAAGCCTGAGTTGTCCCAGGCTGACTGGGGTCCCTGTACCGGGCACCTAGAATCTCAACTCTAGACATGCAAGCACCCCACAGGACTCGGGCAAGTGTGCACCCACAGGGAGGAAGATAATTT